>NW_020664393.1:26210156-26239817 GCF_002925995.2 Terrapene triunguis
GGAGGAGGCACTGGTGGGCGGGGGGGAGGGAGCTCAGGGCAGGGGGAAGCAGCCAAAAATTTTTTTGCTTGGGGGCGGCAAAAAACCTAGAGCCAGCCCTGGTTGTGAGCAAGACATGAGAAGTCATTCTTCCGCTGTACTCTGCGCTGGTTAGGCCTCAACTGGAATATTATGTCCAGTTCTGGGCACTGCATTTCAAGAAAGATGTGGAGAAATTGGAGAAGGTCCAGAGAAGAGCAACAAGAATGATTAACGGTCTAGAGAACATGACCTGTGAAGGAAGGCTGAAAGAATTGGGTTTGTTTAGTTTGGAAAAGAGAAGATTGAGAGGGGACATGATAGCAGTTTTCAGGTATCTAAAAGGGTGTCATAAGGAGGAGGGAGAAAACTTGTTCACCTTAGTCTCTAAGGATAGAACAAGAAGCAATGGGCTTAAACTGCAGCAAAGGAGGTTTAGGTTGGACATTAGAAAAAAGTTCCTAACTGTCAGGGTGGTTAAACACTGGAATAAACTGCCTAGGGAGGTTGTGGAATCTCCATCTCTGGAGATATTTAAGAGTAGGTTAGATAAATGTCTATCAGGGATGGTCTAGACAGTGTTTGGTCCTGCCATGAGGGCAGGGGACTGGACTTGATGACCTCTCGAGGTCCCTTCCAGCCCTAGAATCTATGAATCTATGCCTACAGAAAAATTGACAATGGTTAGGCTGCTGGTGTGCTGAGTCCAATGTTGGTCAAAATATATTGTGCATCTTGCACGAGCAAATTCCCGTATGAGCAGTTACCTTCTGTGAGAATATTTCATGTCTGAATGCAATTGGAAAATGCAGTGCAAATGACAGGGTAATAAACCAAGGAACTTCATCACCTTCTAATTGAAATTAATTAGAAACTGATCCAACATGTGTGTTGCATAACAGAAGAGACTGCTTTCCCTAGCCATTACAGCAATTGGCTCAGGGACGTTTTAATTGAAAACAGGTTTGGTTGGACTCCTTTTAAAATCTCATCTTTTCCCATTCTAGACACCCATGTTTATTGCACAAAAATATTCTTTCTTCACCCATACAACAATGCTAGCCTTTCCCCAGCACCACTCCAGAAGTAGTTTTCCTTACTCTATATCATATCCACAAGCAGGATGTTCTTCAATGCTTGTTGGGAAGGAGCATTCAGAACAGATTCCTCCTCTGTGACACCATTTCCTGCAGTATGTATTACCACTTGGCATTCATGCATCAAGGAGAGGAGCTCACATAAGATTTTATCAGATGAGATGTTGGATCTCATTTTCAGTTATGCTGAGGCCATTTTATGCCACTCTGACAGCACAGAGGGACCCCAAGTGATGTGAAAATGGTATCATGGGAATTGTCCCTGTGCAATGGGCCTCACACACCAATGTAGAGCTGGTGTAAGGGTTCTGCTCCCCACCCCTAGCATGGGAGGAGAATCATGGGCATAGCTAAAGTGCACTACACTATGATTATTCTCTGATATGTGGGGGCCATGGGAAGTGGAGCAGAAGTTAGAGTAGCCCTGGAGCTGCTCTGATTTACTAGAGAGGCCAGGCAGGCTTTTGTCTGACCCCAGATGGGGGGCTGTGATGCTTTGGGGTTCACCCAGACCAGTAAGGGGTTCTGTCAACGCCTGCCTGTAGCCCTGGATGCCTCTGTGCTTTGCAGCTTTGTCTCAGAGCCCTGACACCAGCAGCATGCGCACAGCATAATGGTCTCACCCTGGCTTCCTTCAGCCCAGTTACTGCTTGCAGGGTGACCCCAACAACCCTTCCAGTCCCAAGTCTCACCAAAACCATCTCCCCTGCAGCGACCAGCCCCTCTTACTGGACACTCACAGCGGTAACACCAAGTTCACTGTCTCCAAAGAGTCAGTACACACAACAGCTTGTTAGCCAGTTGGGGTTAGACACTCCACACACAACACTGAGAAGGTTTGTAGTAAAACTAAGAGTAAGTTTATTCACTTACAGCTATGAGCTTTGTTATTTCAAGCAAGAGGGAAAGAGATATCAAAGGGTTACAAAACAAACAAAAATAACCCACTTTCTATTGTCTAAAACTTAATTGTAGCGAGATATAGCTTGGCCTAATGTAATTTCTTACTCACACCAAGCTGTCAGCATGCTCCAGGTTGTTTAGTAGGATGAGCCATCTACAGACTCCAAAATGTGAGGTCAGAGAGGATCCACAATTTCCCATACAGTGTTGTTACATATATTTCACACTGATATTAGTGACCAGTGTGGCAATAGTTTTCCAGTGATGTATTACAAGACATCTTTTAAATAAATATCATGACAACAGTGCGTGAAGTGTATTGAGCTGGTCAGGCTAGCTGAGATGTACGGTTACATACCAGAGAGCCCCTTACCATCTGGCACTGGGGTGCTCTTAGGGTTATGAGGGCTTAACAAGGAGCTTTATTAGATTGCCATAAAGCAGGGAATGATTAATTTTTCAGTTTGACCCTCAAAGGGATGGGATTCTCTTAGACCCCAGCCAATATGTAAATAACAAGAAAGCCTCCCCTACCCAGGTTGTGGAGTACTTACTGGGGCATTGGTGGCTCCCTGTATAGATCCCTTCACTGTAAAGGAATGGTCAGCATATAATGGTACCTAGTCACAGATTTTACTTTTATTCTTTTAGATCCAATGACATCAGCCTTCATTTGACTCAACCACTCTCCACTCCAATATGATGTCATAGACACTGTATGACCACAGTAGAGCATGAATTCAAAGCCATAGGGCGTTCGGTAATTTAAAATAGTCTGCATTCTTCAACGTTTATATTTTACTCTTGCTATTTAAATGAGTTAAAGTAAAACTGAGCTTTTTTACTGTATTGCATGGTTTTAAAAAAATCTCTCTTTTACCTGGTCATTTGGGTCATTATATTACAGCTGTTTGCATTTTAGACTATATATTTGCAGATAATCTTTTAAGAGGAATTGTTATGAAGTACTGTACATCGCTAAAGAAGACACAAATCAGGGGAATTATATTTTGAAGATATGTTGTTAAATGCAGGAAACAGATTTACAGGAGAAATTATTCTTCATATGTGAGATCAGTAAAGCATGACAGTGTAGATAACGTATAAAAGACCTGAATGAAAAGCTACTTAAGATCATTGGAAGCCAGTAGATAAGGCCTAATATTCTATTTTTTCTGTTCCTTTGTTTCTTATTTTCCTATTTAATAATTCTTCATTTTTACCATCTTTTGGTTCCAGCAGGTGTTTAGTGAGGAAAAACTACTTCCAAGATAGCTGGGGAAATATATTTAAATACTGTTAATACTTTGTAGAAGTGTACTTCCAAAGATTTCAAAACACTTGAAACTTTAAAACTACTGTAAGGCAACTGTGTAACTTGGAGTATGTCATTATGAGCCATCATGATGTTGGGGCTAAAGAATGGATTTCAGTCCCCTCATCCATTGCTGGTGTTCTCATTCTTTTTTATAGCAATTCAGTACAATATTTCTTGTCACGTTGCATCTCCACAGTCTAGTACTGTTCTGGGCTTTCTGTCTATCTTTAGGACCTCCGGTATGCGTGAGGTGAGCCATTTAGTAGGCAGTTTTAAAAGTGGGGTAGAAATTGTGACATTTCCTACATTTTATCGCCATTTGAGAACATAAAGAATGAGGTTCTCATAAAGGTTTTAAGGGATCTGTTAAGTAAGTAAAATTTCTAAAATGTGATGTGCCTTAATTTCCTAGAATGTCCCCAGATATTATGTATTTTTTTCCAAAGTATTTGCCATCTTGGTACTGAAAATTTCTTAGCAAAGGCATCACTTACGATGTAATTTACTGTACAGTGGAGAAATACAGTCTGAGGCAATATTGTTTCCTTCTTTATAATAAAGTGTGCACAAACTAGGAACTAATCAATTTACATTGTAAGCTTGCTTAGAAATACAGGGGAGACAAACGTCAATATCAGCAAATGAAATATTGATGAGAACCCTTTTACTTTACCTGGAGTGATTGGGCAGTTCCCAAAGGACTATTTCTACTGCCATATTCCCCTCTTGAATGATATCTAGTGAGTCTTTAGCTTCCACAGAAATAAGGAAACAATTCTTCTTAAACAGTACTAGATTCATTACTGATGAAACCTGTTTCGCTATATGAAATTCCAAATTGAGAAGGTAGGTTTATTTTAAGCCTTTAACAGACTGTTGCACTTAATCATGTACATCAAGCAAGAGACTTGGTTGCTAAGAAAATCTTTGGCCTATCTCCATGGGGTTTATGTGTTATTGACAGAAAAAGTACCAAATGGTGTGAAGTGCATCTGTTAATATGAACAGTGGAACTTTCTGAGTTAAACATTTTTCTACAGAACTTTTGAGTCACTGCAAGCTTGGGACAAAAATAATGTACTTTGAGGCAGGGATGTTTCACTTTGGGAAAGCCACAGCCTGCGTAAGGCAAACAAAGTGTAAGGGATTATTTGGTTCTTAATACACAGCTACTGCCAGTATCATTACATTAGAGAGCCAAGATGGGGGGAGGGGGGGAATATCTTTTATTGGACCAACTTCTGTTGGTGAGAGAGACAAGCTTTCAAGTTCACACAGAGCTCTTCTTCAGGTCTGGGAAACATACTCTGAGCATCACCGCTAAATACAAAGTGGAACAGATTGTTTAGCATAAGTAGTTACCACAATATTCTAAAGGACCATTCCAGGTAGAAGAGCTCTGTGTAGCTCAAAACCTTGTCTTACTCACCAACAGAAGTTGGTTCAATAAAAGATATTACCTCACCTACCTTGTCTCTCTCATATCCTGGGACACAGCAACAACAACACTGCATAGTATCCTTACTTGTGACAGATCCTTAAATACAGAAGGAGTTAAAGGCCACAATTTATAACATTGGATGTCTAAAGTCAGGGCCTCCTAAGTCCATATTTAGTGCACTTTTGAAAGTCAGGCCACTTATTTAGGTGCTTAAATATGGCCATAAGTAGCCTGACTTTCTGGATGCCCAGGACTTTTGAAACTTTTGGGGGAGCTTATTTAGGTGTCAAAAACTGGACTTAGGAGATACTAACTTTAGGCACCTAGTTTTGAAAATCTTGACCAAATTCTATGACAAATAAGTGATCACATTATCACAATTTTTGAAAATCCAGAGATCCTGCAGGTCTCCAGTCAAATCAGGAGGACATAGTACTTACTGAAATTTGCCATCCAGCTGCAGTGAAGTGCTGACCAATGAGTCTATGCATAGCACATATTTTTCGGAAACAATTGCATGAAAATTTCAATCTACAATTTATATTTCAGAAAATTCCATGGAAAAAGAGTAGTAGTTTTCCTGTGAGCGTGAATGACCATTTCAAACCAATTGTTTTTTTGTTTAGAAGTATTTATACTTCTTCTTTAAAATTATATTTAAGAATCAGAGTGGATTATATCTGGAGAAGGAAAATCAGTGTGGGCTCACAATACAGCTGGAGACCATATGTGTATATGGCATGCACGTCAAGCATCAATTGTCTCCTGCAGTGTTTTTCTGTGGCACAAAACTTGGAATTTGGCTATCTTTCACTCAAATAGTCCTTTATAATTACAACCTTACTATGGGAAAGTCAATAAGTGGCTCCTGCAGAAGATCGAATAGTATTTACTGGGAATGAAACAGGGCTTTCAAAGCATATTGGGCATAGCACTAAAATGAAATGCTATTGCATACAAAAAAGTTTAGAACCAGACTATCTTCATATGCTTGCAATGTGAACACAGTACAACATAAGGAAAATATGTTATTAACCTGACAGATGCATCCTCCTATTGATTAATCCCTAGAGAGTCTATTCAACCCTAAACTGCTGCTAAATCCCCTTAAGCCTCCCTGAGAGAGGTTTCCTCACCCTTTAGAGATGGCTGTGTAAAACTCAGAGCTCATTTACATACAAAATGGAAGACCAACAAATTATGAAGTGTGTTTACCAATGAATGCTGCTATATGGCCGGCAATCATATAGTCACCAAAAGCTTTGGTGGGGCAATAAGATCGCCAATGATGGACATAAACTGAATATCCAGTCAGACTGCTGTAAGGACCCAGATAGAGATCAATTCAGGTAACACTTGATCTGCAAGGAGGATACATCCATTTGGGATTTGCCATGATGGTGGTGAAGATGATGGATAGTTAAAGTGGTACAACACCCCCAGTAGCAGGGTGAGCACCCACTCCAGCCCTGAGGGGTTGGAAAAGCCCTGCAGAGGGCTGGGCAAGGTAAAACCCTGGCTGATTGGGGGAAGTGGCTGCAGCTGGGGCCATGCCCCAAACTAAGGAACTGGGCCTTATAAGAAGGCCTGGGAAGCCAGAAGCAGAGTCTCTCTCTGACTGGAGAGGGAGACAGGCCTGGCTGCTGGGGAATTCACCTGGGGACCTAGAGTGAGGCAGGGCTGGGGAAAGGCCTTAGGAGCTGGGAAGCCCTAGGCCAGCAACTCCCCAGGCTGCAGGGCCTAGTCTTAGGCCCACCTAGGTATTGGGCTTGCAGAGGGGCAGCCTGAGGGTTGGTAAAGGCAGCCAGTCCAAACCCCTTTGCCTATGATGAGTGGCTGATACTGCAGTCTGCCCCAGTGAATGGGGGCTAGATGGAGACTGGGCAGTAACCAAAACTGAGGTGAAATGGGGATAGTGGGTGGGAAAACCCAGAGAAAGTGGGGTACTGCCAGGGGGGCAGCACCCCAGACAACAGGGCACCAGGGTCCTGGGAGGGACCTGGGGGCCAACAGCAAGCAGATCACTGGCCTGCAGAGGGCACTCCTGGGTCGAAGAGCTAATTCCCAAGGATGACCAGTAGGAGATGCCACAGGGGTGAGTCTGCACAGCTTACCCCCCCCCCCCCCCACTGTGGAGGTTGTTATTCTGGTATAAATGTGCTTATGCTGGTATAGTTATGCTCATATGGAACAAACTATACCTTTGCAAAGCATATTTATATTGTATATCTGGGTCAACACTAGGAGTTTTCTGGTTATAACTATATCGGTAAAATAATTGCACTGCTAACCAACACAATTTAGACTTTTACAAAATCTGGATGAACCAGCTTAGTTTAGCCTCACGTGGCTGACTTTTTGTCTCTGAATAGGCTGGCCTTGTGTGCAGCAAGGTTACAGCTTTCTGTGCTGCTGCATGCCAGAAAGCCATACAAATATTCTGTTGAGTGAGACCATAAAGAATTCATAGTAAACTCTAAAGGGATCTCAAAATTTCCTGAAATTAGCCAGCCCTTTGTGGGAGGCTTGATGGCATTCACTCAGCTGCTGTGACATCCCATGGAAAGCTGTGCCAGAATAGGAACTAGATTTGCAGCAATTTGTAACTGCATATTGAACAGCCAAACCACATTAATCTCAGCTCTGGCATGGATTTGAGTCCAGGAGTACCTGGCTCTCAGTTGCTATCTGTCTGAAACAACAGGACAGCCAGCCTTTGCTGTTATATACAGTAGCCTCTGGATAGTTGTTAGGTGGGCTCTTAACACCTGCAATCATCAGAGCATCTGAGCACCTACACAAGAGGCCAGGGCATCCCTAGGGGTATATGGGGTCTGAGGTGGAAGTGACGAATCCATCACTTCCAGTACTGACCCATCACTTCCAGGACCGACCACACTGGCCAATCATGCCGGCCTGTGGGGCCCCCCAAAGCGCAGGGCCCAGAGCGGTTGCCCGGATTTGCTGTACCCTAGGGATGGCTCTGCCAGAGGCTAATATAGCCAATGCAAGATCATAGGTAAGAGCAGGTGACCCTGTTTGGATATGTCTACAGTGCAATGTAAGCTCAGGGATAATGGCACTCGAGTCATCTGACCCTGGGTTAGAGAACCCAGGGCTTGAGTGTCGACACTGATTGTTAACCCTATGTTAAGAATTGTCTAACCCAGGCTTGAGCCTGGGGCTATGGTGTCCACACTTCAGCACGCAGACCTGAATCAACCAACTATATCCCAGACTCCCTAGGGTTCACTTAAAATGTGGCTGCTCTGGACTTTTGGACGTGATGTTCTGTGGGAAAACTTGATTGTCCATAGTGTACATTATAGGAAGTTTGAACAGCCTGCTGAGCAGTCATTTTGGTAGGTGCGCTCCCAGCTACCAGAGCCAGCCACAGAGGAGGCACTTTAAAGAACTTCTCTTGCTTGCGCTTTCACTCCTGTGTCAAGAAATGAGCAGAGATTCCATGAGACGCTAGTAAATATTTCAGTGGCATTTTCTGACCCATCAAAGGCAGCTAACACAGCTTAGGATGGAGCAGGAGGAGGCAGAGGAGGAGGAGTACCCAGGCATGGCAGATTCAAACCGGCTGCTGCTTCTCAGTGCACTTGGTACAGCCTCTGATTCTCTCTATGTGGACTGGTGCTTCTGGAGCAGGGCCACAAGCACAGGCTGATGGGATCATATCTTCCCGCAGACCTGAAATGACCAGAGTGAGTCCAGAACTTTTGCATGAAGAAAGCTACATTTCTGGAACTTTGTGAGCAGCTTGTCCAGACCCTCCAGCATAAAGACAAACACATGAGGCCAGCCCTGCCAGTCAAGAAGTGGCAGGGCTGCAAGCTGGCTGCCCCAAATTGCTACAGGTCTGCTGCAAACCAATTTGGTGTTGGAAAGTCAATTGTGGGTAAAGTGGTGGTGGAGGTATCTGAGGCAATCGGGGGTGTGATTTGCCTCAAAGTGGCGGGCATAAAAGATATTCCGGAGGTAATTGCTGGCTTTGAGAGAATGGGGTTTCCACCGTGCTGAGGCTATTGATAGGACTCGTGCCCATAATTTGCCTTTCTCAGGGAGCACGTGAGTATATAAACCGCAAAGGGTATTACTCTATTGTTATGCAGGTCCTCATGGACCACAGAAGGTGATTTGTGAATGTCAACATGGGCTGCACTGGAAAAGTTCATGATGCCAGGGTTTTCCACCGATCAGGAGTCTATATTCATGGACAGGCTGGAACACTATTCCCACCAAATGATATTGTCATAAATGGAGTTACTGTCCCCACCATTATTCTGGGGAAACCTGCCTACATCTTTTTGCCTTGGCTTATGACACCATACCCTGATTTCAGAGGCCCTGGCAAAAGACTGTTTAATTACACTCTCAGCAGGTGCCGAATGGTTGTTGAATGTGCTTTTGGCAGATTGAAATCCCATTGGAGATGTTTGCAGACCCGTTTGGTGCCAGTGTCATCAATGCTGTCTGCAATACTGTGGCTTGCTGTGTTCTTCATGATCTTTTTGAAGCTGGAGGTGAGCCATTTCTCCCTGACTGGCCCTAGAACAGCGAGGGGTGACTGAATCGGTACACTAAGCCAGAAAGCGCACTGACTGCAGCTGGATGCACCTGGGCAACAGAAGGGGGAGCACACAGCATCCCTGACATTATGGACTTGCATGGCCCAATGGAAAAGAGCAAAGAGTACCCTTATGACTATGCTGGGGGGGGGGGGGTAATATGGAGGCTCATTGAATGTGAGGAGGGCTGGGGTGCTTGGGCAGGGGTATGGAATTTTAGTGCCATCCAATGTACTTATGAATAACATGACTACTTACGAAATGTGGGGAGGGGGTTATTCACGGAATGGATTGTTGTAAAGAAGTGACTGCAGTATGAATGGCTGTAGATAACTATATTGAGGGATAGTCTTTGCATACTAATTCCTAAGAGTCCCCTATCATGTGTTGTATTATTTTGAATACACTTGGTATGATGTGAAGCAATGGTAGAAATAAACTTTCTTGATGAAATAAACTGTATTTATAAAGATATATTAGAAAAGTACAACATTCACCCATTCTTAGGCAGGCCAGCTGCCATTACCTCACCAAAACCCCAGTATCAACAGAACCTTCCAGGGAAAAAAAACAATAAAACCAAAATGCATGAACAAGTGCAGACAGTAGAAACCGTGTATAAGACAGAAACCCCCTACCATGGCATATGCCTTGGACACTTGCTCTCCTTTCCCTGTTTGCTGTGCATGTGTGCTGTGGGAGGCAGGTGGAAGCATCCAAAGAGGAGGGAATCAATATGGAGGACTGCATGGGGCAAGGTTGCCCTGTCCAGCTGCTCGTGGAGCCCGATTGCATGGGCCAGCCAGCCACGGAGTCTTCCAAGCTGCTTCTGAATTGCAGCACAGGGTAGCACGCAGGGGACTCAGGCCATGGAGTGGGTGACACAACAGGAGCCACTACTCTTGCAGTCATTACTGATATAAGCCAAACAAACGGCTCTTTCTGCTGAGCTTTGTCCTCCTTCCTTATCTGCCATTCCTGTTCCAGGAACTGTGAAGCAAGTGCTTGCTCCCATGCTGAAACCCTGTCCTCAAGCTGTGCAGCCAGCCTGAGCCTTTCCTCGGGCCTCTCTCCATGCCTTTCCTCTGGCCACACGTCCCTCGTGTGATGGTACATTGGGCCAGACTTCTGCTGCAGTGTGGGTGAGCTGTGGAGGTACTGCAGTCAGTAGTAGCCAAGCAGCCTGAAACAGGACAAGGCACAGAGGGTTATTGTCTCAAATAGCCCAGTGCAGGAGCACAGAAAAAATCCTTGTGGAATTTAAAGGACATAAAATGTTACTTTTACAAACTGAACTTCAATATATTGTGAGAGGGATGCTTCAGACCACAGAACCTCCCCAGTTGCCACTGCAGGCGCAATGGTAAATTAAAAATGCACAACTGCTTGGGTTTGGGTGTGGAGGGGCAGGGCTGCCATCAGTGGCCTTGCTACAAAACTTTTTGATCTGTGTGGCGGGGCGACGACTCACCAGCACGGCACCTCCTGCTGGTTGTCCAGGGAATTAGCTCTTTTCCAGCTCCGGAGCGCCCTCTTTAGAGAGGGCATTCCTTTTTTTTTAATCAAGTGTGTCTATAGCAGCAGTGGGCAAACTTTTTGGCCCGAGGGCCACATCGGGGTTGCAAAGCTGTATGAAGGACCGGGTAGGGAAGGTGTGCCTCCCCAAACAGCCTGGCCCCTGCCCTCATCTGCCCCCTCCCACTTCCTGTCCCCGGACTGTCCCCCTCAGAACGCCTGATCCATCCAACCCCCGCCCCACTCCTTGTCCCCTAACTGCCCCCTCCTGGGACCCCCTGACCCTAACTGCCCCCCAGGACCCCACCCCCTATCCATCCCCCCCACACTCTCTGTCCCCTGACTGCCCCAACCCCTATCCACACCTCCGCCCCCTGACAGGCCCCCCGAGACTCCCACGCTTATCCAACCCTCCCTGTCCCCTGACTGGCCACCCCCAGAACCTCCGCCCCATCCAACACTCCCGCTCCCTGTCCCCTGACTGCCCCCCAGGACTCCTTGCCCCTTATCCAGTCCCCCGGCCCCCTTACCATGCCACTCAGAGCAGCATGTCTGGCAGCCGCGCCGCTTGGAGCCAGACATGCTGCTGTGCTGCCCTGCAGGAGCATGCAGCCCCGCCGCCCAGAGCGCTGCCCGTGCAGCAGCGTGGCTGTGGGAGAGGGGGGACAGAAGTGGAGGGGCCGGGGGCTAGCCTCCCCAGCTGGGAGCTCAAGGTCCGGGCAGGATGGTCCTGTGGGCAACAGTTTTCCCACCTCTGGTCTATAGCATCTAGCACAATCACTAGGGACTTGACAAATACATAATAATATCAGGGAAGAACTTGCCCTCCATGGCTCTGTGCAGTCTCTCTGAAGCATCTGGCACCAGCCACTGTCAGAAGACAGGATACTGGGCTAGATGGACCATTGGTCTGACCCGGCATGGCCATTCTTATGTCCTTACGTTCCTCCAAGTAAATGCTTCTATGTTGTCTTTTCTTTAAAAAAATAAAATCAGTGCCAGTACCACGCACTCATGAGACACCTTAAAATAGTAAGCTAGCTATCTACAGTGATGTGGAAGGAAAAATCAGCAAGGAAATAAAGTGAACTCAGTAGAAGCTCTGTGTGCCAATAGCTTGCAGGTTCAAACCACTAAGAAGTAAATTTCCAACACACTGATAAACAGCTGGTAAAATAACTATTTTAAAAATCTGAAATATATTTTACAATGCGTTTTATTTACTGGTTCTGTTAATTGCTTTACATTTATGGAATAATAATACCAAGGAATTGCTATACTGGATCAGAGCCATGGTCCATCTGGTCTGGAGTCCTGTCTCTGACAGTTTATCAGATATGTAACAGGAAGGTGAAGAATTTTGTAAAAACTTCCCCACAGGGGAATTTTTTTGCCCCTAGTCCTCATCATTTAACAGTTAGGCACTGCCTGCTGTATTGGTGAAATGTTACAAGCAAAGCTTCACATGTCTGTTGTCCCACACGTTCCGTCGCCCTCCAAGAAGTTACTTTTTATTTTTCGCTAGCCAAGACTGCATTCCACTGCCCACCTCTTCTGTCCTTCTGGTTTTCCTTGGTAACTGTGGGGACTCCAGAGCCCCTGTAAGGGAAACAGTTTATTATTACAGCAGAAAACACTGATGTCTACTGGGAGTTCTAATGCACTATAGTTCTACTCTGCTTAAGCCACCGCACAGAAAGCAGCAAGGGAGTTGGGAACTTAGAAGGGAGAGAAAATGTACTGTGACATTTTTATCATAGCTCTAATGAGGACTGTAGGTATTTAGGATAATGTGGAATTATTGGAGAGTGTATTAGTTATAGAAGAATAATGGCCTTAAATTAGTCAAAGCCTCCGTTCACCTACTGCACTATCTCAGTATAGTCCCAGAGTCTATTTTTTCATTTCTTTTCTTTTCTTTTTTTAGTGCAAGACCCCTGCTGATTACTTGGCAATAGCACAACACATCAGATGAAAATTTTTAAAGCTTTTAAGCCTCTAAAAAGGCATCTAGTGTATATTTTGGGCATGTATTTCAGCAGACTTCTTTGATGCATCCTTTTCTCAGCTGGAGAACATGTGACATTTAGTTTAATATATAATGCAATTTCATCATCCTCACAATAAATCTATAACATTAATCAAACTATAAAAGGCAATTGCATCATTTAGTCATGCAAATGTGATCTTGAAGTCCCTTAATTCTAGTAACTGGAGTCCCCAATGCTCCTGAAATCTATCTCACAAGAGGGAGAACAGAAGTATTGAATCGTCATTACCTATTCCTGAATACTCAGATACATACATACAACAGTAGAAGGCACTTTAATATTGTTGAACAGAAATAATTATTCCATTCCCTTTTTTTGCAAAGCAAACTGATTTATTTGTAGCAGGATATTAAAGAAATGCCCATTTTTAATGTTTGTAAAACAATAGTTATTGGCTTTATGCAGGTATTTATTGGGTGTCCATACATTTTGTAATGCTAATTGGTCACTATATCTTCCAGATGTTGCTTTTTTGTTTGTGTTTTGTTTTTGTTTTCTTGCAAAAGGATTGTTTATTGGTTACTGCTTGATTTGTCTGTGTTCTGAGTCAGTAGAGACCAGGGTCATCTTGGAATGGCTTTTGTCTCACCCTGCCCTGCTCAGCAGCGGCAAAGGTGCATGGATGTCAGGGTATTAGTTACTGTTGAAGGCTTTTACCAATATTTAATTCTTGGGGGTAAAGGAAGGCTGGTCCTGTGATTATAAGAAGGGCCTGGGACTCAGGAGATCCGGGTTCATATCCCAGGGTTGCTGCAGCATTCCTGTGTTGTTGGAATTATTAATAACTAAGGCTACATTTTGGTCACAGGTATTTTTAGTAAAAGTCATGGACAGGTCACGGGCAGTAAACAAAAATTCACAGCTAGTGACCTGCACATGACTTTTACTATAAAACCCTGACTAAAACTTGGGGGGGAGTCTGGGGGTGCTGGTAGGGTGCTTGGGGAGGCGCCGCAGGTGTTGGGGGTGGGTTGGCAGGGCTGGGGCAGACTCCCTACCCAGCTCCTGGGAAGCAGCAACCTCCAGCTCCTAGCTCCACATGTTGCCCCCGCTCTGCCCCAAGCCCCGGTTCTGCAGCTCCCATTGGCTGGGAACCACGGCCAATGGGTGCTGCCGGGGCGGTGCCTGCAGGCGGAGGCAGCACATGGAGCTAGGAGCTGAGCCCTCCAGGTAAGCACAGCCCTGCACCCCAGCCCTGAGCCCCCACACCCAAACTCCTGCTGCTGGAGGGCAGGGGGGGCCCGAGACTGCCCCAGCAGTGGCCAGTGCACCTGGCCCAGGGGCTGCCCGAGCTGCTCAGGTGGTCCGCGGGCCAGGTGCGCCGGCCGCTGCAGAAGTCACGGAGGTCATGGAAAGTCACAGAATCTGTGACTTCCATGACCTCCATGACAAACACAGAGCCTTATTAATAACATTTGAAAATATTAATATGGGAAACCACTAAACACTAATTTAACCATAAATTCCTTTAGTAAATCCAAAGGCCACATGATACTTATACAATTGCTCTAAACATGTCTAAAAAGCCTAAATAATAAGCAATTTACTACATCCAAAAAAACCCAAAACTTTTATAAGCATTTGATCAAGATACTTACAAATGGGCTAAACCTCTGGGTGCTTAGACCCATATTGGTCAGCTCCAACAGGTATTAGCAATGAACCTTTTAAGAGTTTACTTTTTATACCCTTTAACAAACAAGTGATGTCATTGCCAATCATTGACTTCAGCTAAAAACCAATTGGAGACAGTTCACCCTTATTTCTAGGCTTAATTCAGATAAGATTTACAAACGTCTCGCTTCCCAAGGCCTTTCCTCCCCGCTTTCTTGCTGCCCAACAGTTTTCCCATTGCACCTGAGTTCACACAGGCTTTAACGCTGGTGTGGTGGTTGGGGAAGGGTCATGTTGGCTCATTTTAAGATGGACTCTCTTGGTTTGATTTAAAACCATCTGCAGTCACCCCTATTAGTCAGAGGCCTTCTTTTTTTAAACTTCCCCAATCTCATTAGTTATTCTTTGACCAGACATCATCCCTACTTTATTCCTTCTGGCCTTATCACTTATGATTTTCAAGATTTTCCTTCTGCTTGCTAGTCAGGGCCTTTCTTTACAACACATATATATTTCCTTAACCAAACTTAAGCTAACTTTAATTCTTTCATTTTATACTTACCCTACATATGTGATCTTGGACAAGTCGTTTAATCCGTCAGTTCCTCAGATTCCCATCTCTGAAATAGGATACTTCGTCTCACCTTTAGTCTGTTTTGCTATTTAGAGTGTAAACTCTTTGGGACAGGGACTGTGTGTTACTATGAGACTGGACTAGATGGACCTTTGGTCTAATCCTGTATGGCCATTCTTATTTGTCTATACACCACCTAACAGTGGTTTTCAACCTTTTTTATTTGTGGACCCCTAAAAAATATCAAATGGAGGTGCAGACCCCTTTAGAAATCTTAGACATAGTCTGTGGACCCCCAGGGTTTCCCCAGACCACTGGTTGAAAACCACTGATCTAACCCAGTGGGACCCAGGGCCAGCTCCAGGCACCAGCGCAGCAAGCGCGTGCCTGGGGCGGCAAGCCACGGGGGGCGGCCTCTTGGTCGCTGTGAGGGTGGTAGTGAGGCCGCCTTCGGTGGCGTGCCTGCAGGAGGTCCGCTGGTCCCGTGGATTCGGCGGTAATTCGGTGGCGGGGATGCCGAAGGCGTGGCATCGGCGGACCTCCGGCAGGCACGCCCCCGAATCGGCGTAACCAGCGGACCACGCGCAGGCGCGCCGCCAAAAGCCGCCTGACTGCCGTGCTTGGGGCAGCAAAAGACATAGTGCCGCCCCTGATGGAACCCCAGTCTCAGCTGGGGCCTCTGCGCACAGCCATAACACAAATAGCTCCTCCTCAATCATTTCCTCCTTGCTGTGCTTGTGCTAGAGTTATTTTGTTACCTGACTGCATAGCCAAAAGGGCATGAAACCAGCTCTGTGCTGGGAATGCTACTCACTCTCTCCTGGCTGATCACTTTTTCCAGTGCATGATGTAGCACAAGGTCTTTCCACATGCACATTCTGTCCTTGTCATACTTCCCTCACCCTGAGGCTGAACATTATCTTGGGAATGCTCCCAGCCTATACCAATCTCTCCAAGTTTGGCCTCCATCAGAAGGCAACATGATGTATAAATCTGACCATGCTATTAACCTATGTATTTTTACAGGGTTTAAGTAAAACTTGCATATCTGCCTATCCATTATTATTAAGGTGCTTACATGACTCCCATTCCTATCGTATCATAATACTCTACAATCTTTAATGTGTGTCCTCACAGCACTCCTGTGCAGTAGGACAGTGCTATCATCCCCATTTTGCAGCTGGGGAACTGAGGTGCAGTGATACTAACACCCAGATCCTCAAAAGTATTTAGGCACCTAACTCCCATTTAATGGAAATCAGTGGGAGCTAGGCCTAAATCCCAGAAGGTATTTAGGTGCCTAAGTGAGTTTCCCAAGGAGGTCTGTGGCAGAGCAGGGAACTGAACCCTTGTCTCCTAGGTCTCATGATAGCAGACTAACTCCTACTCCTACTCCTACTCCTACTCCTACTCCTTCTCTCTCTCTCTCAACTCACTGGGCTTTGGAACCCATGTCCCCTGCCTAGCAAGTGCCGTTTAGTTGGGGGTGAGTTCCTCAATTGGGAAATGCCAAGTACGGTTCTGCTGCCCTTGATTCACACAACAAGGATAACAACCCTTTATTACTCCTGCCCCAATAACAAGGAGACTGGGGATCTCACACCAGCCAAAAATGACCATTTGGGCAAGCAATCCCATCATGCTGAGCACCTAGGCAGGGTGGGCGTGCCCATGCAAATGAGATCAGCTCCTGAAGTCCTTTTCCACAGCTCACCACTAGATGTCAGGGGAGAGCTCATTCAGACTCTGCTTACATATAAAATCAAGTATCCAAAAATAAGCATTTAGTGATTAAGTTTGTTACTGAACATGAGCTCCTAATGTGATGTCCTCTGGTCATGTAAATATTGTGTGATGCAATATTTGGTTTGAGCAGCAAAACTGAAAAACAACTATACAATGTATCAAGAAGGCCTGGAAGGAAAACAAAACAACAACAAAACTAGCTTATATTGATATTCATAACTTTGCAAAGATTCCAGAATGTTTAAGAATCCCATGATATATACAAGTATCAGAGGGGTAGCCGTGTTAGTCTGAATTTGTAAAAAGCAACAGAGGGTCCTGTGGCACCTTCTGTTAGTCTTAAAGGTGCCACAGGACCCTCTGTTGCTTTTTTCATGATATATACAGTAAATATAGAATTTAATTCTAAAAGAACATTGCAAGCTTAGAATGCTTAATAAATCAAATTAAATGCACTTAACTGTAGAAGTAATCATCTTGGTAATTTAGTCCTGATAGCTTTATTTTTAGCAAATATCAGTGAAATCTGGCAGATGTGACATTCCTATAGAATAATTTCATAACCATGACATGAGTTGGAATTTATTTTCACATATAATTCATCATATGCATATCTGCTAGGGCTGTCAATTAATCTTAGTGAACTCACTCGATTAACTCTAAAAAATTAATCACTGTTAAAAATTAATTGCGATTAATCACAGTTTTAATCACACGATTAATAATAGAATACCAATTGAAATTTATTATAAATATTTGTGGATGTTTTTCTGCATCATAAACATATTTATTTCATTTACAACACAGAATACAGAGTGTACAGTGCTCACTTTATACTGTATTATTTGCACTGTAAAAAAGATAAACAAAAGAAATAGTATTTTTTCAATTCACCTCATAAAAGTACTGTAGTGCAATCTCTTTAACATGAAAGTGCAACTTACAAATGTAGACTTTTTTTGTTACATAACTGCACTCAGAAGTAAAACAATGTAAAACTACAGTGCTTACAAGTCCATTCAGTCCTACTTCTTGTTCAGCCAATCGCTAAGAAAACAAGTTTGTTTACATTTACGGGAGATAATACTGCCCTCTTCTTATTTACAATGTCACCTGAAAGTGAGAACAGGCATTTGCATGGCACTTTTGTAGCCAGTGTTGCAAGGTATTTATGTGCCAGATGCACTAAACATTCATATGCCCCTTCATGCTTCGGCCACCATTCCAGAGGACATGCTTCCATGCTGATGACGCTTGTTAAAAAAAATAATGTGTTAATTAAATTTGTGATTGAATTCCTAGGGGGAAAATTGTATGTATCGTGCTCTGTGTTTTACCTGCATTGTGCTATATATTTAATGTTATAGTAGTCTCTGATGATGAGCCAGCACATGTTCTTCGTTCTAAGAACACTATCACTCCAAATTTGACAAAACGCAAAGAAGGTACCAATGTGAGATTTCTAAAGATAGCTACAGCACTCGACCCAAGCCTTAAGAATCTGAAGTGCCTTCCAAAATCTGAGGGGGACGAGGTGTGGAGCATGCTTTCAGAAGTCTTAAAAACACTCTGATGCGGAAACTACAGAATCTGAACCACCAAAAAAGAGTGTTAACCTTCTGCTGGTGGCATCTGACTCAGATGAAAATGAACATGTATAGGTCCGCACTGCTTTGGATCGTTATTGAACAGAACCTGTCATCAGCATGGACATGGACGCATGTCCTCTGGAATGATGGTCGAAGCATGAAGGGACATATGAATGTTTAGTGCATCTCGCATGTAAATATCTTGCATCACCGGATACAACAGTGTCACGCGAACATCTGTTCTCACTTTCAGGTGACATTATAAACAAGAAGTGGGCACATGGGCAGAGGGTATAATAAGCCAGGGGAGGCTGCCACTGCCGCTGGACACCTGGTTGCAGGTTTGGCGGGGGAAATCTTAACTTTATTATGCCCCATGTAGGTTCTGAGGTGCCTGAAAAGGTATGTGCTATTCAGATTCCTGAGTTCATCTGTAATCTCCCTGGGATCCAGAGAGATTACTAATGCCTTCTCAGCTACTCCGGAACTTACATGGGGCATATCAAAAGATTCTTCTTCCAGAAGAGGTGCTGCAGCTTTTCCAAGATGGCTTGGGGTCTGGGGAAAGGAGGGGAGGCGCAGCGCGGATGCAGCTGGACCGGGGCTCCTCTGGGCTGGGGGGAGGGATTTGTTGCTCCAGCCATGAGGGGGGCGTCGGCGTCTCGGGGCTCCGGTTATGGGAGGCAGATGGAAACGGCGAAGCCGGGGGCTAGCCTCCCTGAAGGGGGGGCTCCACCCGCCTCCCATGAATGCGCAGCATTATTTCCCACAAATGTAAACAAATTTGTTTGTCTGAGCGATTGGCTGAACAAGAAGTAGGATTGAGAGGACTTGTAAGCACTGATGTTTTACATTGTTTTATTTTTGAGTGCAGTTATTCTTTGTTACATAATTCTACATTTGTAAATTCAACTTTCATGATAGACATTGCACTAGAGTACTTGTATTATGTGAATTGAAATACTATTTCTTCTGATCCTTTTTTACAGTGCAAGTATTTGTAATCAAAAATAAATATAAAGTGAGCACTATACACTTTATATTCTGTATTGTAATTGAAATCAATATATTTGAAAATGTAGAAGTAATCCAAAAATATTTAAATAAATGGTATTCTATTATTTAACAACATGATTAATCACATAATTAATCGTGATTAATTTTTTAATAACTTGGCAGCCCTAATATCTGCAAAAATTAAATCTAAAAATTGTGTCTACTGAATACTATGCATGCATGAGTAGGTATGTAATTGTACAACATAAGTGTTACTATATTGCTTCTTTATAGGCTTTCTTACTTTTTAAATACTATATGAAGCAGCTACCATATCCAAAAACATGCTGAGATCTCCATAGCTGACTTTCCCTCTACAACTGGAACTGAATTTGCATGTTAGTTTATCTAAGTTTCTACCCCAGCAGCACCACCTATCAGTGAGCTTGTGTATGTACAAAGTACATATGAAGGCCTTTTAGCTTATAATATTTTTTCAAAACAAAATTAGAAAAATACATATTGAGTTTCACTGACATAAAAATTGCAAGTTAAGAACATACCCCCCTATTAATCTTTAGTTTTCTGAGGTGAGAAGAAAAGCTTTTACGTCTTTCACAAAAAGAAAAATATATTATCCTGAAGGAATCTAATATTGGATTATTGTGTGTTTACCATTCACTCTCCCCACCTCTGCCCCACCATTCTCCATTGTGAAAACATGTTAAGAGATTAATGGATGTTTCTTTATAGTGGTTGTCTACATTGCCTAACAATTCAGCCAAGCAAGTTCAAATTCTTCAGTAATTCTTAGCACTTAAATAGCGCCTTTCATCTAACATTCACAAATCACTATATTTTAAACATTATATAATGTTTATATGGACCTCATCTCCACAACTAATTAAGCCTCCACATTACTTCCTTGTGGAGCAAAGGTTTCCAGGCCACTGAAAAAGGCACACGAATGTGCATGGCCTGAAATTTTGGGGGCAGTCCTGTGGGACTTGCAGTCTGATCTAGTATTTTGTGTCCATTATTGCTCTAGAACAGAGGTTTCTGTTCCGTGCAATGCCAAAAATCATTAAATCCATACAGAAGACAATTTTAAACTTCATACCTATCCTGGCGGGGAAGGGAAGACTAGAGTCATGCAAAATAATTAGCCTTCAGATGAATGTTATTTTGAGTATGCTCCACCACCTATGTTTCTGAAAAGCAGCTGTAATTCAATAAATTCTTTTGGAAAAGGAATCTCTTCTTCCCCACCCGCCCCATCCCCTGCAATTAATTATTGTAAATGTTGTTAGTAACATGAAGAAGGTGGGGGGCATGGAGAGAAGGCAGTGGGGGAGTCAACTTCCATGGTATGCAGAAATACCACTAGCCTTCTGTACTGAGATGAGGCATTTCATGACTAAACCATCTATCTCAATCACTAACTGCAGAATGTTTAAATATGGAAATGACTTAAGTATCCCCGTTACGTTAAGTCTATTACCCATAGTGATGAGGGGCACTAAAGGAGTTTCCTGGCAAAATCCACATGGAATGCTTTTAGTGCCCCAGCACTAGTTGTTCATAAAAAGAACCTCAAAATAAGATCCCATATGGCTTAATCACTTACTTAAAATTGATCATAAAGATTTTTTGCAGCCAAAGTAGCCTGATAAGGCACTACGACTTAGAAAAATGGTAACCTTTTAAAACATGATGAAATAGCATCTGACATTATAATCAAAGGGGCTGACAAAGGAGGTGCTGTAGTCATAATGAATAGGTCGCATTATGAACAGGAGGCTGCCAGGCAACTCTCCAACACCACATTCTACAGGCCACTATCCTCTGATCCCACTGAGGAGTACCAAAAGAAACTACACCATCTGCTCAAGAAACTCCCTGCTATAGCACAGGAAGAAAATCTACACGGACACACCCCTAGAGCCCTGACCAGGGGTATTCTACCTGCTACCCAAGATCCATAAACCTGGAAACCCTGGACGCCCCATCATCTCAGGCATCAGCACTCTTACAGCAGGATTATCTGGCTATTTGGACTCTCTCCTCAGACCCTTCGCTACCAGCACTCCTAGCTATCTTCGAGACACCACTGACTTACTGAGGAAACTACAATGCATTGGTGATCTTCCTGAAAACACCATCCTGGCCACCATGGATGTAGAAGCTCTTTACACCAATATTCCACATGAGGATGGACTACAAGCTGTCAAGAACAGTATCCCTGATGAGGCCACAGCACACCTGGTGGCTGAGCTTTGTGACTTTGTCCTCACCCACAACCATTTCAGATTTGGGGACAACTTATACCTTCAAGTCGGCGGCACTGCTATGGGTACCCACATGGCCCCACAGTATGCCAACATTTTTATGGCTGACTTAGAACAACGCTTCCTCAGCTCTCGTCCCCTAGCGCCCCTCCTCTACTTGCCTACATTGATGACATCTTCATCATATGGACCCACGAAAAGGAGACCCTTGAAGAATTCCACCTGGATTTCAACAATTTCCACCCCACCATCAACCTCAGCCTGGACCAGTCCACACAAGAGATCCACTTCCTGGACACTACAGTGCAAATAAGTGATGGTCACATAAACACCACCCTATACCCGAAACCTACTGACCGTTATACTTACCTATATGCCTCCAGCTTCCATGTAGGACACATCACATGATCCATTGTCTACAGCCAAGCCCTAAGATACAACCGAATTTGCTCCAATCCCTCAGACAAAGACAAACAACTACAAGACCTTTATCAAGCATTCTTAAAACTACAATACCCACCTGGGGAAGTGAGGAAACAGATTGACAGAGCAAGACAGGTACCCAGAAGTCACCTACTACAGGACAGGCCCAACAAGGAAAATAACAGAACACCACTGGCCATCACATACAGCCCCGGCTAAAACCTCTCCAGCACATCATCAACGATCTACAACCTATCCTGGAAAATGATCCCTCACTCTCACAGACCTTGGAAGCCAGGCCTGTCCTCGCTTACAGACAGCCCCCCAACCTGAAGCAAATACTCACCAGCAACTACACACCACACCACAGAAACACTAACCCAGGATCCAATCCCTGTAGCAAACCTCATTGCCTACTCTGTCCCCATATCAACTCTAGTGACACCATCAGAGGACCCAGCAACATCAGCCACACCATCAAGGGCTCATTCACCTGCACGTCTACTAATGTTATATATGCCATCATGTGCCAGCAGTGCCCCTCTGCCATGTACATTGGCCAAACCGGACAGTCTCTACGTAAAAGAATAAATGGACACAAATCGGACATCAGGAATGGTAACATACAAAAGCCAGTAGGAGAACACTTAATTCTTCCTGGACATTCTATAACAGATTTTAAAGTAGCCTTACTTGAACAAAAAAACTTCAGAAACAGACTTCAAAGAGAAACTGCAGAACTAAAATTCATTTCCAAATTTAAAACCATTAATTTGGGCTTGAATAGGGACTGGGAATGGCTGGCTCACTACAAAAGCAGCTTTGCCTTTCCTGGAATTGACACCTCCTCATCTATTATTGGGAGTGGACTACATCCACCCTGATCAAATTGGCCCTGTCAACACTGGTTCTCCAGTTGTGAGGTAACTCCCTTCTCTTCATGTGTCAGTATATAATGCCTGCATTTGTAATTTTCACTCCATGCAGCTGAAGAAGTGGGTTTTTTACCCACGAAAGCTTATACCCAAATAAATCGGTTAGTCTTTAAGGTGCCACCAGACTCCTTGTTGTTTTTGTGGATACAGACTAACACGGTACCCCTTGATACTTGACAAATTTCATAATTGTTCAAATACCTGCAATTAAAAAGTTACATTACAAAAACCTTTTAAAGTAAATCCTTGGGAAAATATCTGACCTAATTTTCACTTGTTGAGAGATATAAAAAAGTGAACTAATAAAAAAGTGGCTAATCTACCAAAAATGTAAGACAGGCTACTTAATCACTTGCACTGGGATTTGGGCAAGAATGACTCAGATATCAAATAAGAATCCTTGTGATGAAAGTCCACACTATAATTGACATCAGATCTACCCTTGCGTCTTCTGCAAAACAGATTAAACTGAGCTAGGCTATCATAGTCGATAACATAGTAGTCATGTTGAAAAGATGTGTCAGATGCATGTAATGTGGTTCACCTTTTCTCTGTCTAAATGTGGTAGTTCACTATCTAACTTCTTTGGATACTCAGTTATTTTCATGAATAGTAAATGGAGAGTACCCAATCCAAACACTGGCTCAGAATACACCTGAACATTGGGCTGTTTGAAATTCAGATCTGAATTTTGTAGTTTGAGCCCATCACTATCTCAAAATCAATTCCCTTTCCTATTGGTACAACCATATAAGTTTAAACAACAACAACAACAAAAAGTCGATATCTTAATAATGTTTGTAGGGAACTGCATGCCAAATTGAAAAGTTACACTAAAATTATCCTTGATAGAATACTTAATAAAATCAGCTTTATGCAGAAATATGGAAAACCTAGCAGTGGAAAAAACAACACCATAATCTACTTTACTTACTTTAAGCCTAGGAACCTCTTTGAGACTTAGTAGAAATATCCAAAGTGGCAGTAGAATATATTTTGTACTTTCCCTACATTATTGCATGTCCTTGTCAGAGATGTAATCTCTTCACTTTCTACTGTATATTTAGGAAAGGTTTTGTTTTATTCCCGTTTTTTTTTTTTATTACATTGACAGCTATAATACATTACATTTTGGTCACACAATTTATGCTGGAGGGTGGCAGCTGCTCTTTAAAAGGTTAAAAGTTGGATGGTAACTTTGTAGCAACTGTCAGGAAACCAGCAGCATAGAAGCAGTTCTGCCAGCAAAATTTTCGCAAACTGACAAGCAGTGTATCTGCTGCCTTAAAGAGAGATGCACAAAATTCAACAGAAACAGATCAGTAAACTCTCTTTACCACGTGAGCATATGATCCCCTTGTTGCTTATGTCTGAACATCCATTATTTGATCAGCTTTTATTGACAAACATATAAAACATTTTATCTGTGATGAGCCCCTAAGGTTAGAGTGGTTGATTATATCTGTACCAACATTCACAGGATCACTGTAGTCAAAAGAGTCCCCAGTTCAACTCAGTGGGGGTGGCTAAGGCCAATTTGAGTCAATGGGGTTTGAATTAGTACTGTGGTTCTCAAGCACATGGCAGACACACAAACACTTTTTTTTAAAAAAAGTAACAATACCAGCATGCCTTTAACCAGAGTATTTTATAAAGCTATGTTTTTTGTTTTTTATTAAAAACCCAAGGCATTTTTGTCCATTAACTTTTACAAACATTTCAGCTTTTGTTGTAAAGCAGATCTCTTTTCTCAAAAACCCAGCCCCTCAAAACACTTGCTTATTTAAAAGCCGTACAACTTTGACAATGCCATGGGCTCACTCCAAACACTTCTATTTTATTCCAGGACAGGTCTTGACAACAAGATGGGCTACCCCCAAATGCTGTTTTATGAAAACCCCTTACAGACCAACAGACAGACACAAAGATCTGTTATTGTTTTATAGCATTCATCCTTTCCCCAGGTATCCTTTTTCTCCTCCAGCATTGATCCATGTAAATGTTCTACATGCACAGTTTCATTTAATTTCACTCTTTTCACGGTATACAAACTTTTAGGTCATGTCTACTGTACATTATGGTACTGTAGCTATGTGGACATAACTCAGTCTACAGTGTCAGAAGGGGTTTTTCCATCAGCGTAGGACCATCACCTACTCATAAGGCAATGCAGCCCCATAGCAAAATGCAGTTAAATGTTGGACTGACTAGAAGGAAAATATTTCAGATCAGTTCAACAAAACAAAATGAAACATCTTTTATTCAGGAATATAGAATTGTTTCATTTGAACCAAAAGTGCCAAAACAAAATGTTTCACTAAATTTTTTGGAACGTTTCATTCTGCAAAAATTTTTGATATTTCAACTTTTCGTCCTGACTTGGAACAAAAACAAATGATGAAATATGGGAATTTTCCATGGGACAGAAATTCTGGTTTCTGCACAGCTCTACTAATATTTTGTCAACTCACCATTCTCTTACTAAATCCTTTTAGATATCTGACAAGCAATACTTTTCTGAAGCAAGGTTTTGTAATTTCTTGTGCAGAGCATAGGGTCAACAC
Organism: Terrapene triunguis; assembly: GCF_002925995.2. Classification (NCBI taxonomy): domain Eukaryota; kingdom Metazoa; phylum Chordata; order Testudines; family Emydidae; genus Terrapene; species Terrapene triunguis. Next base: position 26,235,806 of record NW_020664393.1, read on the forward strand.
ACAACATTAAGCTTTTATCCTTTGGTCTGATTACCTTATTTGCTGTCCTAGCAGAATCTTTAGCATTTTTCACATTATTTACCAACAGAAGTCCTTGAGTTAAATTTTCCTGGGTTTAGCACAGGCATTTGAGCATATACCCCATTGTAATAATAGCATTTAATACACTTTCCATACACAGTTCAAAACAAATGCCCGTGGTTTTGCAGATCTCATCCTTTGAAGTCCAGTTCACACTGTCATGACGGCTATGGCCCAGTGCAGCTAAGACACAGCCTTCACATCCTCAAACATCTTCTCTATAAGACCATGTCTACGCTACAATCTTTGACCAAGGCAAGTTACGTTGGCATAAAGCCACTGCTGTTACTAAATCACTCGTGCATGTGCATACTTGACTATTTGCATTGGTGTTGCACGTATTCATGAGGAGTGCTTGTGTCAATGCACAGTGCTATGCACTGTGGGTAGGTATCCCAACTCGCCACCATCCAGTACACTCTTTTGGGAAGTTTTGACAATGCAGAAATGAGTTGCATAGGGGTGACTGGGAGCAAGGGGTGAACTCTCTCCATCCCACAATGTCATCCATATCCCATAATCATAGAATCATAGAACTGGAAGGAACCTCAAGAGGTCATCTAGTCCAGTCCCCTGCACTCATGGCAGGACTAAGTATTATCTAGACCAGTGCTTCTCAAAGCCGGTTCGCCGCTTGTTCAGGGAAAGCCCCTGGCGGTCCGGGCCAGTTTGTTTACCTGCCACGTCCACAGGTTCGGCCGATCGCGGCTCCCACTGGCTGCGGTTCACCGTCCCAGGCCAATGGGGGCTGCAGGAAGTGGCGCGGGCCGAGGGATGTGCTGGCCGCCCTTCCCGCAGCCCCCATTGGCCTGGAGCGGCGAATCACGGCCAGTGGGAGCCGCGATCGGCCGAACCTGCGGACGCAGCAGGTAAACAAACAGGCCCGGACTGCCAGGGGCTTTCCCTGAACAAGCGGCGGCCTGACTTTGAGAAGCACTGGTCTAGACCATTCCTGACCACTGTTTGTCTAACCTGCTCTTAAAAATCTCCAATGATGGAGATTCCACAACCTCCCTAGGCAATTTATTCCAGTGCTTAACCACCCTGACAGGAAGTTTTTCCTAATGTCCAACCTAAACCGCCCTTGCTGCAATTTAAGCCCATTGTTTCTTGACTTATCCTCAGAGGTTAAGAACAACAATTTTTCTCCCTCCTCCTTGTAACAACCTTTTCTGTACTTGAAAACTGTTATCATGTCCCCTCTCAGTCTTCTCTTCTCCAGACTAAACAATCCAATTTTTTCAATCTTTTCTCATAGGTCATGTTTTCTAGACCTTTAATTATTTTTGTTGGCTCTTCTCTGGACATTCTCCAATTTGTCCACATCTTTCCTGAAATGTGGTGCCCAGAACTGGACACAAAGTCCTGTTGAGGCCTAATCAGCGAGGAGTAGAGCAGAATTACTTCTCGTGTTTTACTTACAACACTCCTGCTAATACATCCCAGAATGATGTTTGCTTTTTTTGCAACAGTGTTACACTGTTGATTCATATTTAGCTTATGGTCCACTATGACCCCCGGATCCCTTTCCACAGTACTCCTTCCTAGGCAGTCATTTCCCATTTTATATGTACGCAACTGATTGTTCCTTCCTAAATGGAGTACTTTGCATTTATCCTTATTGAATTTCATCCTGTTTACTTCAGACAATTTCTCCAGTTTGTCCAGATCATTTTGAATTTTAATCCTATCCTCCAAAGTACTTGCAATCCCTCTCAGCTTGGTATCATCCACAAATTTTATAAGTGTACTCTCTATGCCATTATCTAAATCATTGATGAAGATATTAAATAGAACCCAGAACTGATCCCTGCGGGACCCCACTTGTTATGCCCTTCCAGCATGACTGTGAACCACTTATAACTATTCTCTAGGAATGGTTTTCCACTAGTTTTGCATCCACCTTATAGTAGCTCCATCTAGGTTGCATTTCCCTAGTTTGTTTATGAGAAGGTCATGCGAGACAATATCAGAAGCTTTACTAAAGTCAAGATATACCACGTCTACTGCTTCCCCCCATCCACAAGACTTGTTACCCTGTCAAAGAAAGCTGCACCTCTACCCCGCTATAACGTGACCCGATGTAACACGGTTCGCATATAGCGCGGTAGCAGCGGGGCTCCGGCGGCGCTTTAAAGGGTCCGGGGCTCTGGCTTCCATGGGGAGCCCCGGACCCTTTAAATCACCGCTGGAGCCCTGCTGCTGCTACCCCGGGGCTGCGGCAGCGGGGCTCGCCAGCGATTTAAAGGGCCCAGGCTCCCCGCAGCGGCCAGAGCCTAGAGCTCTTTAAATCACTGCCGGAGCCCTGCCGCCGCTACCCCGGGGCTGCGGCAGCGGGGCTCACCAGCGATTTAAAGGGCCGAGGCTCCCTGCAGCGGCCGGAGCCTGGAGCTCTTTAAATCACTGCCGGAGCCCTGCCGCCCCTACCCCGATATAACGGGGTTTCAGCTATAACGCAGTAGGGATTTTTGGCTTCCCACAACCGCATTATATCGGGGTCAGGGGCGGCTCTAGGCACCAGCAAAGCAAGCACATGCTTGGGGCAGCCCATTTACAGGGGCGGCAGGGATCCAGCATGGGAGCTGAGAACCAACAGGGGGCCCTGGGAGCTGTAGTTCCTTGGTTAGCTCCCTGCCTATAGAGCCAGCCCTGGAGCAGGGAAAGAACTACATTTCCCAGCATTCCCTTGGCCACTACCAACAGGAAAGAGGGGGAGGGAGTGAGGAAGCTGAGACGTCATGCTGCAGCCTGCTTTGAATGGGGAGCTGCACTGTGAGTAGGGATTCCATATTTTAACATTCAAAAAATAGGACACTCCACGGGGAGGGAGGGTAGCCCCACCCTTCCCCCATCCACTCCCTCCGACTGCCCCCCACAGAAACCCCAACCCATCCAACCCCCCTGCTCCCTGTCCCCTGATAACCCCCTCCCGGGACCCCTGCCCCAACTGCCCCCCAGGACCCCACCCCCTATCTAAGCCCCACTGGTCCTTGTCCCCTGATTGCCCCCTCCCGGGACCCCACCCCCTATCTAAGCCTCCCTTCTCCTTGTCCCCAACTGCCCCCTCCTGAGACCCCCCCAACTTCCCCCCTAGGACCCCACCCCCTACCTGTCCCCTGACAAACCCCTGGGACTCCCATGCCTATCCAACTGCTGCCTGTCCCCTGACTGCCCCCCCCCCCGAACCCCTGACCCAACTAACCCCCCTTCTCCCTGTTCCTTGACTGCCCCCCCGGAACCCCATACCCCTTCTCCAACCCCCCAGCCCCCTTATCGTGCCACTCAGACCAGTGTGTCTGGCTTCGCGCAGCACCAGACACGCTGCTGCATACATGCTGCCATGCTCCCCTGCGGAGCCATAGCCCACGCCCCCCCCCAGCACCTGCCTTCCAGATTTGAACACCTCAAAATTCAGGAGTGCTCAAGCTCAGTTTGGGCAGCTGTTACTTCATTTCTCCCAAATCAAATATAGTGATCCACTGTAACTTGCTGTAGAAAAAGTAGGATAAAATTGAGCAAGAAATGCTTCCCAGTGGTTAAATGCTTCCCAGTGGTTATTAGGACTGGAATTGCTATTTTCAACAGCCATTGCCTTTTGTTTGTTTGTTTGTTTGTTTGTTTGTTTAAAAGGAAGACAGTGATATTGCATTGGCAAATTCCCCATAGAAAGAAAGAGTGGAACAAAAGAATAATAAAGGCACCTCAACTTTTCCTCATTTATGTAGGACGGTCTTATAATATGCATCCAGATATCCTCCAATCACACAAGCTGAAAATTGTTCCACTTTACTGCAGTTCTGTAACCATATGGGAACCAATCCTGTCTGTGTTCTGTGCACACCCAAAATTCCTGCTGAATGACCCGCCCTGGGAGCGAGTTACCAGTGACCCAGGGCTGGGGCGGCAGGGGGGTGCGGTTCGGGGGGGGGGG
>NW_020664393.1:26240217-26242706 GCF_002925995.2 Terrapene triunguis
GTTCGGCCGATCGCGGCTCCCACTGGCTGCGGTTCACCGTCCCAGGCCAATGGGGGCTGCAGGAAGTGGCGCGGGCCGAGGGATGTGCTGGCCGCCCTTCCCGCAGCCCCCATTGGCCTGGAGCGGCGAATCACGGCCAGTGGGAGCCGCGATCGGCCGAACCTGCGGACGCAGCAGGTAAACAAACAGGCCCGGACTGCCAGGGGCTTTCCCTGAACAAGCGGCGGCCTGACTTTGAGAAGCACTGGTCTAGACCATTCCTGACCACTGTTTGTCTAACCTGCTCTTAAAAATCTCCAATGATGGAGATTCCACAACCTCCCTAGGCAATTTATTCCAGTGCTTAACCACCCTGACAGGAAGTTTTTCCTAATGTCCAACCTAAACCGCCCTTGCTGCAATTTAAGCCCATTGTTTCTTGACTTATCCTCAGAGGTTAAGAACAACAATTTTTCTCCCTCCTCCTTGTAACAACCTTTTCTGTACTTGAAAACTGTTATCATGTCCCCTCTCAGTCTTCTCTTCTCCAGACTAAACAATCCAATTTTTTCAATCTTTTCTCATAGGTCATGTTTTCTAGACCTTTAATTATTTTTGTTGGCTCTTCTCTGGACATTCTCCAATTTGTCCACATCTTTCCTGAAATGTGGTGCCCAGAACTGGACACAAAGTCCTGTTGAGGCCTAATCAGCGAGGAGTAGAGCAGAATTACTTCTCGTGTTTTACTTACAACACTCCTGCTAATACATCCCAGAATGATGTTTGCTTTTTTTGCAACAGTGTTACACTGTTGATTCATATTTAGCTTATGGTCCACTATGACCCCCGGATCCCTTTCCACAGTACTCCTTCCTAGGCAGTCATTTCCCATTTTATATGTACGCAACTGATTGTTCCTTCCTAAATGGAGTACTTTGCATTTATCCTTATTGAATTTCATCCTGTTTACTTCAGACAATTTCTCCAGTTTGTCCAGATCATTTTGAATTTTAATCCTATCCTCCAAAGTACTTGCAATCCCTCTCAGCTTGGTATCATCCACAAATTTTATAAGTGTACTCTCTATGCCATTATCTAAATCATTGATGAAGATATTGAATAGAACGCAGAACTGATCCCTGCGGGACCCCACTTGTTATGCCCTTCCAGCATGACTGTGAACCACTTATAACTATTCTCTAGGAATGGTTTTCCACTAGTTTTGCATCCACCTTATAGTAGCTCCATCTAGGTTGCATTTCCCTAGTTTGTTTATGAGAAGGTCATGCGAGACAATATCAGAAGCTTTACTAAAGTCAAGATATACCACGTCTACTGCTTCCCCCCATCCACAAGACTTGTTACCCTGTCAAAGAAAGCTGCACCTCTACCCCGCTATAACGTGACCCGATGTAACACGGTTCGCATATAGCGCGGTAGCAGCGGGGCTCCGGCGGCGCTTTAAAGGGTCCGGGGCTCTGGCTTCCATGGGGAGCCCCGGACCCTTTAAATCACCGCTGGAGCCCTGCTGCTGCTACCCCGGGGCTGCGGCAGCGGGGCTCGCCAGCGATTTAAAGGGCCCAGGCTCCCCGCAGCGGCCAGAGCCTAGAGCTCTTTAAATCACTGCCGGAGCCCTGCCGCCGCTACCCCGGGGCTGCGGCAGCGGGGCTCACCAGCGATTTAAAGGGCCCGAGGCTCCCTGCAGCGGCCGGAGCCTGGAGCTCTTTAAATCACTGCCGGAGCCCTGCCGCCCCTACCCCGATATAACGGGGTTTCAGCTATAACGCAGTAGGGATTTTTGGCTTCCCACAACCGCATTATATCGGGGTCAGGGGCGGCTCTAGGCACCAGCAAAGCAAGCACATGCTTGGGGCAGCCCATTTACAGGGGCAGCAGAGATCCAGCATGGGAGCTGAGAACCAACAGGGGGCCCTGGGAGCTGTAGTTCCTTGGTTAGCTCCCTGCCTATAGAGCCAGCCCTGGAGCAGGGAAAGAACTACATTTCCCAGCATTCCCTTGGCCACTACCAACAGGAAAGAGGGGGAGGGAGTGAGGAAGCTGAGACCTCATGCTGCAGCCTGCTTTGAATGGAGAGCTGCACTGTGAGTAGGGATTCCATATTTTAACATTCAAAAAATAGGACACTCCACGGGGAGGGAGGGTAGCCCCACCCTTCCCCCATCCACTCCCTCCGACTGCCCCCCACAGAAACCCCAACCCATCCAACCCCCCTGCTCCCTGTCCCCTGATAACCCCCTCCCGGGACCCCTGCCCCAACTGCCCCCCAGGACCCCACCCCCTATCTAAGCCCCACTGGTCCTTGTCCCCTGATTGCCCCCTCCCGGGACCCCACCCCCTATCTAAGCCTCCCTTCTCCTTGTCCCCAACTGCCCCCTCCTGAGACCCCCCCAACTTCCCCCCTAGGACCCCACCCCCTACCTGTCCCCTGACAAACCCCTGGGACTCCCATGCCTATCCAACTGCTGCCTGTCCCCTGACTGCCCCCCCTC
>NW_020664393.1:26242806-26243331 GCF_002925995.2 Terrapene triunguis
CCGAACCCCTGACCCAACTAACCCCCCTTCTCCCTGTTCCTTGACTGCCCCCCCGGAACCCCATACCCCTTCTCCAACCCCCCAGCCCCCTTATCGTGCCACTCAGACCAGTGTGTCTGGCTTCGCGCAGCACCAGACACGCTGCTGCATACATGCTGCCATGCTCCCCTGCGGAGCCATAGCCCACGCCCCCCCCCAGCACCTGCCTTCCAGATTTGAACACCTCAAAATTCAGGAGTGCTCAAGCTCAGTTTGGGCAGCTGTTACTTCATTTCTCCCAAATCAAATATACTGATCCACTGTAACTTGCTGTAGAAAAAGTAGGATAAAATTGAGCAAGAAATGCTTCCCAGTGGTTATTAGGACTGGAATTGCTATTTTCAACAGCCATTGCCTTTTGTTTGTTTGTTTGTTTGTTTGTTTGTTTAAAAGGAAGACAGTGATATTGCATTGGCAAATTCCCCATAGAAAGAAAGAGTGGAACAAAAGAATAATAAAGGCACCTCAACTTTTCCTCATTTATGT
>NW_020664393.1:26243431-26244004 GCF_002925995.2 Terrapene triunguis
CCCCCCCCCCCCCCCCCCAGCATCTGCCTTCCAGATTTGAACACCTCAAAATTCAGGAGTGCTCAAGCTCAGTTTCGGCAGCTGTTACTTCATTTCTCCCAAATCAAATATAGTGATCCACTGTAACTTGCTGTAGAAAAAGTAGGATAAAATTGAGCAAGAAATGCTTCCCAGTGGTTAAATGCTTCCCAGTGGTTATTAGGACTGGAATTGCTATTTTCAACAGCCATTGCCTTTTGTTTGTTTGTTTGTTTGTTTGTTTGTTTAAAAGGAAGACAGTGATATTGCATTGGCAAATTCCCCATAGAAAGAAAGAGTGGAACAAAAGAATAATAAAGGCACCTCAACTTTTCCTCATTTATGTAGGACGGTCTTATACTATGCATCCAGATATCCTCCAATCACACAAGCTGAAAATTGTTCCACTTTACTGCAGTTCTGTAACCATATGGGAACCAATCCTGTCTGTGTTCTGTGCACACCCAAAATTCCTGCTGAATGACCCGCCCTGGGAGCGAGTTACCAGTGACCCAGGGCTGGGGCGGCAGGGGGGTGCGGTTCGGGGGGGGGGGG
>NW_020664393.1:26244104-26278551 GCF_002925995.2 Terrapene triunguis
TTTTTTTGCTTGGGGCGGCAAAAAACCTAGAGCCGGCCCTGATCGGGGTAGAGGTGTATCAGGTTGGATTGACACGATTTGTTTTTGATTAATCCATGCTGACTGTTACTTATCACCTTATTATCTTCTAGATGGTTGCAAATTGATTTCTTAATTATTTGCTCCATTATCTTTCTGGGTACAGAAGTTAAGCTGACTGGTCGGTAATTCCCCGGGTTGTCCTTATTTTCCTTTTTATAGACTGGCTCTATATTTGCCCTTTTCCAGTCTTCTGGAATCTCTCTCATCTTCCATGACTTTTCAAAGATAATCGCTAATGGCTCTGATATCTCCTCAGTCAGCTCCTTGAGTATTCTAGGATGCATTTAATCAGGCCCTGGTGACTTGAAGACTTCTAACTTGTCTAAGTAATTTTTAACTTGTTCTTTTCCTATTTTAGCCTCTGATCTTACCTCATTTTCACTGACATTCACTATGTTAGACGTCCAACCGCCACCAACCTTCTTGGTGAAAATTGAAACAAAGAAGTCATTAAGCACCTCTGCCATTCCTGTTATTATTTTTCCCCCTCATTGAGTAACGGGCCTATCCCATCCTTGGTTTTCACACCTTTCTTTAAAATCCCATGGACATGTGTGGCCTGCCTTGCTGTCCACCATCTCGGACAGAAGCATGGAACCTGCACAGCTCTGCACTACTGTCATGAGCATTGCAAGCACAGGACACATGACCCTCCAAATTTGAAGTCCCACAAAAGAACTGCATCAGTGGTGAACATGACGATTTTGTGGAGGACAGGTGAAAAACCAATTCAAGGCTGTTGGTGGCATCCACAGAGCAGCTGCAGACAGTGGAGTGCCACTTCTGGGCCAAAGAAATGAGCACTGACTGGTGGGATCACACTGTAATGCAGGTTTGGGATGATGAGCAGTGGCTGCAGAGCTTTTGGATGCAAAAAGCCACATTCCTGGATCTGTGGGCCATGCTCACCCCAGCCCTCCAGCTCAGGGGCACCAGAATGAGAGCTGTACTGACAGTAGAGAAGGGAGTGATGATTGTACTGTGGAAACTTGCAATGCTGGATTGCTGTCAGTCAGTGAGAAATCATTTATAATTGGAAAATCCACTCAGGGGCTGTTAATGGTCTCCTGCTATGCAGGACTGTGATTCTCAACAATGAGCAGGACATAGTGGGTGGATTTGCAGCAACGGGGTCCTGAATTGTGGTGGAGAGAGTCAGCGTGTACATCCAGCCCACCTTGCCCCAGAGTACAACAGAAAGAGCTACTTTTCTATGGTGGATCACCGTGGATGCTTCACCAACATCGGTGTGGGCTAGTCAGGGAAGGTGCATGACGCTCACATCTTTCAGAACACAGGACTGTTCAGAAAACTGCAAGCAGGAACTTTCTTTCCCAGCTGGTGGATTACCATCGGTGATATTGAACCTGGGGGACCGAGCCTACCCTTGCTCCCCTGGCTCCTGAAGCCACACACTGGCTACCTCGACAGCACCAAGGAAAGATTCAGCTACCAATTCAGCAGGTACAAAAAGCCAACTAAATGTACTTTTGGTATATTGAAGGGACAATAGCATTGTAAACTCACAAGATTACAGCTCTCTCAGAAAAATATGCCAATGGTTATAGCTGCCTGCTCTGTCATGCATAATAATATCTGTGAGGCAAAGGGGGAAAAGTTGCCACCAGGGTGGAGGTGGAGCAGCTGACTGCTGAGTTTGAGTAGCCAGACATAAGAATTCAACACGGAACTATACAGATCAGGGAGGCTGTGAAAGAGCACTTTAGCTGTGAGCCACCGTAATGTGTTGAGGTTGACCATGCTGTGCCTGTCCCTGCAATTTTGGGGCCTGTTAGGAATTGTGTGGTGCTTCATGTACATCTCTGAATATAACATTGTCAATGCACCTATTAATTTTGTGTTGCTTGCTGTACATTTATGATTATTACACTGTGTTTGTCACTGATCCTATGAGTTGTGTCACATTGTACAATAATAAGTAAATGGGTGCTTTCAGTACTTCTAGGTATCTAGCAGCATATGTTGGGAACTGTCAAGGCTGCTTCCCCACTTTGAACTTTAGGGTACAAATGTGGGGGCCTGCATGAAAACTTCTAAGCTTAACTACCAGCTTAGATCTGGTCCGCTGCCACCACTCTCGATGCTAATTCCCTTCCCTGGGTAGCCTTGAGAGACTCTTCACCAATTCCCTGGTGAATACAGATCCAAACCCCTTGGATCTTAAAACAAGGAAAATCAATCAGGTTCTTAAAAAGAAGGCTTTTAATTACAGAAAAAGGTAAAAATCATCTCTGTAAAATCAGGATGGAAACTAACTTTACAGGGTAATCAAACTTAAAGAGCCCAGAGGAATCCCCTCTAGCCTTAGGTTCAAAGTTACAGCAAACAGAGATAAACACTCTAGCAAAAGGTACATTTACAAGTTGAGAAAACAAAGATAAAAACTAACACGCCTTGCCTGGCTGTTTACTTACAAGTTGGAAATATGAGAGACTTGTTCAGAAAGATGTGGAGAGCCTGGATTGATGTCTGGTCCCTCTTAGTCCCAAGAGCGAACAACCCCCAAAACAAAGAGCACAAACAAAAGCCTTTCCCCCCTCCCCAAGATTTGAAAGTATCTTGTCCCCTTATTGGTCCTTTTGGTCAGGTGTCAGCCAGGTTACCTGAGCTTCTTAACCCTTTACAGGTAAAAGGATTTTGGAGTCTCTGGCTAGGAGGGATTTTATAGTACTGTACACAGGAGAGCTGTTACCCTTCCCTTTATAGTTATGACAGAACTAATAAAGATTAATTATTTTTCAAAAATATAGAATTTTATTGAATAACAAAACCAGGGCAAAAAAGATCTGTGCAATTTAAAAGTAAATACATTCAAAACGTAATAAATTAACGGAACAGAACTTAACAAGGGGAAAGAACATTCATGTCCATTTTGGCTACACATACAGTAGCCGTGGCTCTCACAGGTCAGTGGATGTGAAGCTGTGGTTGTCCTTATTGTCCCCCGGTGTGGGGTGGCAGGCAATGCGGCCCCTGAGGCCACATGGAATGTTGAGAGATAGTGTAGGGAGGTGCTAAAATGGAGTTCTCCGTAGACTGCGAAGGGAGGTGAGCCCATGATTGGTGAACCGGTAGGTGTCGTATTTCTGTACCAGATATGGACTGGCTACAGAGCTTGCTTGTACACATCAGATGAGTTCATCCTAAAATCCCTAATGCTCTGCCAGCTATTGCTGGTATTTTACACACAGTGCCACCTTGTGGCTGAACAATTTAATAATACAGTTTATCATTCCATTACAGTAGATCAACAAGAGTCTGCAGCATCTGTGTTTGCTGCTGGAGAAACCCCATTATGTCCTGGTGCATCTCCCTCTCCTCTTCCTGCTGGGACTCCTGGGCCTTTGTCCTGTCTGCTCTTTCCTTCTCCATACAGTTTGCAATATTCACGCTCCAGACTTTCTCCTCATGTTCTGATGCAGAATGGGCTGGCAGAATCTCACTGATCATGTCATCTCAAGTCCTCTTCTTTCTCCTTATCTGGCTCAGGCATTCCACAGGTGTGGAGCAGAAAACTGCTCGAGGCCACAACAGCAGCAGCTACAGATAAAACACACAGAGGTATCATTGTCAGTGTAGTCACAATGGAAAGCAGAAGTTACGGTTCAGAACTCCCCTCCCTTGTTCCTCTGAAGTTTTAAACAAGACATGCTTACTGACACTTCTGCTTCAGAATGCTTGTGCACAGCCCCACTCATTCGCAGCACCAGCCATGATGAGTATGGCCCACCAGGGGCAAGAAAAATGAGGAGGGAATTGCTCGGTTGCATTACAATATGGGTATAGGGCAATGGCACCGAATACTGTGAGATGGAACTACCACTATATGACCCACTCACTAACCACTATGCATGCTGCAGGAATTGGACTTGGAGGTGGAACAAGGTGCAAGGTTTCTGCGTTCCTGCCCCTAACAGACTTGATATGCCTGGGGTCCTACAGCTTGAGTGGTGATAGCAAAATTGAATCAGGCCCATTTTGTGTATTTAAAAACAAAAAAACTGTTTCCTTTAGAAAATTGTCCAGGTGCCACTTGATCTTCACTGCAATATATTTTTTCCCATTTTTGGCATAGATAGTTTTCACCGTATTTTAGCTGTTCATGTGTAGAGAAAGTTTTCCTAAATTGGCCTTTTCTGAATCCTTTGATGCTGGGAAGCAAGATTTCAAGGTATAATTCAAAATGTACTTCACAGTAGCTCTTTGTCATCTATCCATTTCTTTCTTTACAGGATAGCATACAACTTAAGAAAATTATTCAACCCTTTCCCACCATATTTCATTTTATTCTAAAATGTAAAGGCCAAATCTTGCCAATGTCACCAAATAGTCAGACCTCTAAATAGAATCAGAGAATCGTTGGACTAAAAGGGACCTCGAGAGGTCATCTAGTCCAGTCCCCTGCACTCATGGCAGGGCTACATTCTACATTTTATTTGTATTATTTTAATGTAAATTTAGTATTTGTGGAGGTTGTTGAACTAACAGCATTGGAGGGAGCAGACTCTGTTTAATCCTCTGAATAAAAACCAGCATGGCACAAGCTAACCTGGAGGGATAAAGTCCTGGACTGGAGAAGGCACTGTACTCACAAGCACACATTATCTTCTCTCATTCTATCTTTGTCCTTCCTGTTGCATATTTTTGATCTCTACAGCACCTCCCACAAAAGACCTTAAACCTGCAACTGGTTTCTTGTCCCCACGTGGAGCCCCAATTAAGTCAGTTGCAGGGTTGGGGCCAAAGTGTCTAGGACCTTGTGTTATTTATTAATTGATTTAGATTTATAAAATTCCAATCCATACTCATTCATTCCATGCTGTGCATGCTACTACATAAATACTACATAATGGACTGCCCATTTGAGGTTAATAAATACTATGTGACAATAATAAAAATGCAATAAAATAAAATATTCCAAAAGTAGTCTCAGTATGGAGTTTATACAAAGCCAAAGCTATTTGTGTTAAAATAAAAAAACAATGTACACTCTGCATCCTTAAGTGTATGCTGTTTACATTTGTCTTAGCCATTTTCTTTTATTATTTTCAAGTATTGCTAAACCCATCACTATTAGTTTTGGGACATCTGACAATCCTTCTGAATAAACTATGTGAAAGTACCCTTATGAGCTTCATGCAAGTTGTACACAAATTTAGATCTTCATCCTGCAAACACTTATGTATATGACTAGTTCCACTGACTTCAGAACAATTACTCATGTTGCTAAGTGTTTGCAGAATTGGAGATAGCTGGCTCCACTGAAGTTAATTGACTTCAGTAGGCCCAGGATTTCACCCATAGGTGATAAAATAGAGTGGGGTGGTGTTGTTTTTTCAACTACTGGTCTAGGTAATTAACTGCCCTGCCCTGCAACACAGATATGAGGAAAAGTAAAATTTTTAACCAAGGAGTTAATTTGTATAATATGAAATATGCAGAAAAAATTGCTGTTTTATTTAATGGATTATAATAGCAATATCACAAGGTGTTAAAATTGCTTGCAATACAATGAAATTAACAAAGCATCTCTGATGGAAAATCAATCATTTCCTGGTAGCTAACTGAGCTTCCACCAATTAGAATTGTAAGAATGATCCTGTAGGGTTTTGTGTTGTAATGATGATTCATCTTATACTGTATGCAGCTTTTTCGGTATCCATTGTTTCTTTTTCTGAATACATCTAAACATTCTGTCTGCTTCTCAATACAAAATTGCTTTAACACGTCTAAAAATGTCCAAATTTACTTGTCTTTGCTGCTGCACTCATTCTAGCACTTTAAAACAGTTTGCAGCATAGTAGCTTCTGTAACACATTATATTGTCCCTCATGTCATGTGAGATGTAATTGTAGAACAAAGTATAATAGTTTCAACATTATAGAGTTTTTTAGTCTGAAATATCACAGAATGCTCCAGTCATCCAGTGGAACATATCAATCCGTTTCAAACTCCGGTCTTAATAAGTACAGTCAGACTCATTTTATCTTTCCTAGAAATGAAAGTTTAATCAATTTCAATGTACAATAAAAGTCAGATTGTCAATAGAATTTGTAGGTGCTCAGCATCTCTGATAACCAATGAGTGTTGTGGGTACTGAGTACCTCTGAAAATCAGGCCATGAATGACTAAATGAAAGCATACTGTAGTATGCAATCATTTTTATCCAAATGAAAAGCAAGAAATGCAGAATCAATAGGGAATTATAAGATACTAGAGATATTTTAATAAAAAATAGTATTCATTTTTAAATTATGTATGCTCATGCCCAAAATCTGAGAGCAGTGCTAAACACTTAGTCATTCAAATTTAAGGGCATAATTCTGTGTTCCTTGTGCACTGTTGACTCCCCGTGATTTCAACGGGGAGTTTGGAGTTTGTGATAAATGAAAGCTAATGCCCTAAATTTACATATCTGCATTAAAACAATAAAGTAATCTGTCCTATTAGAAATCAAATAAACTAACACTTTATCTAAAATTACATATAAGCTCTTTTGGCTCAGGGATGGTCATTTATTAGATGTTTGTATGACGCCTAGGACAAAGAGGCCTAACTTGGTTGTGGCTTTTAGATTCTATCACAGTATTAACATTATATAATACATAGATTCCAGAATGAACAGTGAAGTGTACATTCATTTGTAATATTGTAAACTGGAATGATCTGCAGGCCAGATCACTGTAGATCACTGAAGAAATCTCAGATAGTTTTGAATAATTAATATTTTCAATAACTTTAATCTCACTATGAACCATTTTTGGTGAAATCTGGTGAAAATTTGGTGAAAGAGGTGAAATCTGAAAACTGCATAAATTTTGCCAGGGAAACCTAAGGAATTTATCAATACCACAAATCCCAAATTTCAGTCATAAAGAAGTTAAAAGCTCCACTTTCATGCTGATAGCCCATGGGTTTACAAGCTCTGCTGACATGGTACTTTAGTGGTTTATAATTTTCCAGAAGAGTTTAAAAGGCTCAAAATTTTTCACACAGTTAAAAATTCAGGGCTCCCAGTAAAACAACTGAAGAATTGCCCTTTTCAGCGTGGGCGTGACAATTTGCACTACCCATGTACCCAGAAGAACAGAGGGTCTGAAAGTAAGTAGGTAAAGCTAATGGTCCCATCCCCGTGGGATCTGGTGAACGCTTAACAGGATAAGTTTATAATTTTTGATGGCAAACCTATATTTTAAATAGCAGCATGTCTTTGCTATTTTATTAACATTTTTATTATGGGGGAAAACCAGCAACAACTATGTTTAGATTTCCTAGCTTTTTTCATAAAATTATGCTGACAGTTTTTTAAAGATCTCTAGTGAATCCGTGGTTTACAGCATGAAATGACATTTAGCAAAGGAATAGTCCTTGGGGCAGGAAGGTGCTTGTTTGCCTCCCCATGGAAATTTTTTCAGATTTGGACAAGGTATGAGCTGATAACTCCATTTCCTGTCTGTGTTTTATTCACTACAGCTTACTCCTTACTTGCTGCCAAAAGCCCTGAATATTCTGTTAGCACTGTATATGCACTATTCTGGTGTCTCATGCCAGCGTGCCCGCTAAATAGTCCATAGACAAAACTGTGGCAGAGGAGAAGCAGTACATCAAAATATTCATTGTCAAATGCAGCAGGCTGGGAACCAGGATACCATGAGTTCAAGTTTCATGTTTTTTACTGATTGGTGTTAATTCTTTGCACTTCACAACCCGCACGGAAAGGGGAATAGGACCTAATTCTTTGACTGACCTAAGTCTCAGTTAGTTAGCCACATTGTCTCTGAGAACCCACCAAATCTATGGTTATGCTGTCTGTAAAATGGGGCTATTCATGCATATGAAACTTACAGCTTCAGTGTATTATGCATCCTGCCCTAATGGCTTGACCACAGGGCCGGCTCCAGGCACCAGCTGAGCAAGCAGGTGCTTGGGGCGGCCAAGGGGAAGGGGCGGCACGTCGGGCTCTTCGGCGGCAATTCAGCGGAGGGTCCCTGTCCCTCTCGGAGGGAAGGACCTGCCGCCAAATTGCCGCCGAAGAAGGTGGTGGAGCTGCCGCCGATTGCGATCGCGGCTTTTTTTATTTTTTTTTCCCCACCGCTTGGGGCGGCAAAAACCCTGGAGCCGGCCCTGCTTGACCAACAGCTTACACTGGCTGCCATCTAATATAATTAATCCTTTCACTCACGTGTTAGAGGTCTCTGCTGCTTTGTTGAAGATCTAGGATTCAAACCCAGATGAGAATTAAGGGGAAGGGGTAAGAGAGACGCACATAACAGAATTGTTTTTTTCTTTTTAAAAACCCTAAGGTATTATACTTACTAAAAACTATTTATACTTGCACTAGCTCAGTGAGAGGTAGCGCATGTATTTGTACACGAGCAACGGAATCACACCCCAGCTCATAGTGTAAACATAGCCTAAATGGAACCCACTTAGTAGAAGAACCTTATTTACTCAATAACACAGCAAGTCAGTAGCGGATCAGTATTGCCAACCCTGAGTAGTCAAAAATCATGACTCAAAATGATGAGATTGGCTTAAATTATAAAAATTTTAAAAATCATACATATTGTGGTTATTTTTATTTCTTTTCTGTTGAGCCTTTGGGTTCATGTTTTCATGCTTTTTCTGCAATCATGAAAGCATACTCTTTTTAAATTAAACTGAGCTTCTCACGTAATCACGTGACTCCAGGAGCTGGGGCTTTACGAAATTCAACAAATATCACAATAGTTGGCCATGCTGTTGTCTCATGCAACCTCTATGTAATGAAAAAAGATTCATTAGCTAAGTGATCACCTGCTAGAAATCATAATTTTGTCTAAGTAGTCTTACAAGATAGCTTGGAACGGAGTGTTTTGACAGTTTTGAAATATTGTATTAACTACCAGTTCTCTTGAACACAAACGAAGTACTGAGGAGTTAATGAGAGTTTCTGAAGAAATCTGATCAAACTCAAGATTGATAAAAGTTCCATTGATCTCAGCAGCCCTATAAGCAGCTAAAACAAATAAAAACGTTCTTGCTGTTTGTGAGGGCATGTAGCTAATTTCATCGAGCTCAAAGACTTGCCTCATCTGATCAGTCAGAACAGGGCATACCCCCCATCCCAGCCCTGAATTTCCATGTACATGTTTCCATGGTTATTGACAGAGGAGAGACCAGTTTGTAGCTCAAGTTTTCCTAGATGCTAGAACATAGACTTCTAGAGGGGCATGTTAAAATGGAGAATGCTTATTGGATTGTGTGACACTGTCTTCTAATATTGCTGCCATTTTAATGTATACACCACAAATCCTGCAAGCTTGGGACCTGAATTTGGATTCCTCTGTTGCCACTGGCCAACAGGCAGGTCTAGTGTATATTTTTGCGGCATTGTGTACTTTCTTTAATGGCCATATTGTGTACTAGTGTAACTCCATTGCAATAAACGCTCCTTTCAGGAAACATGCCTATCGGCCTTTACAGTCTTATATAGTCTGTGAGCTGTATTATCTGGGTATTTTCTATTTAATTAGTTAATTGATAACACTTTCTAACATGTGCTAAGTAGTATTCATAGTGCATATTTTCTGTGTGTAATACCGGGAAAATTACCCTACAGGCATCTCAGATATTGATCTCTGTACATTGTGAAGGTTAATATAACAAATAGGATTGTTAATAAAGGAGGGGAGTCTTGAACTGACTTTATTTACTTTATGTTTACAGTGGTGTTGTAGCCCTGTTGGTCCAGGATATTAGAGAAACAAAGTGGGTGAGTGTGACACTACGCCACATATTTTTCATAGAGATATTGTTATGATATAAATATGGCATAACTAAGATATGTTTTATGCAAGTTGGATCATGTGAGGTATCATTGTAAAGGTTATGATATACTGACTATGATTATCCTATTTGTATGCATTAGGGCTGTCAAGCGATTAAAAAAATTAATTGCAATTAATCGCACTGTTAAATAATAATAGAATATAATTTATTTAAATATTTTGGGATGATTTCTACATTTTAAAATATATTGATTTCAATTACAACACAGAATACAAAGTGCACAGTGCTCATTTTGTATTTGTTTTAGATTACAAGTATTTGCCCTGTAAAAAAAAAAAAAAAGAGAGAAAGAATTTTTCAATTCACCTAATACAAGTACTGTAGTGAAATCTCTTTATCATGAAAGTTGAACTTACAAATGTAGAATTATGTACAACAAAACTGCATTCAAAAATAAAACAATGTAAAATTTTAGAGTCTACAAGTCCACTCAGTCCAACTTCTTGTTCAGCCAATCTCTCAGACAAACAAGTTTGTTTACATTTGCAGGAGATAATGCTGCCTGCTTCTTGTTTACAATGTCACCTGAAAGTGAGAACAGGCGTTCTCATAGCAGTTTGTAGCCGGCATTGCAAGATATTTACGTGCCAGATGCGCTAAAGATTCATATGTCCCTTCATGTTTCAACCACCCACTATTTCAGGGGATATGCGTCCATGTTGATGACGGGCTCTGCTCGATAACAATCCAAAGCAGTGCTGACTGACGCATGTTCATTTTCATTATCTGAGTCAGATGCGACCAGCAGAAGGTTGATTTTCGTTTTTGGTGGTTCGGGTTCTGTAGTTTATGCATCAGAGTGTTGCTCTTTTAAGACTTCTGAAAGCATGCTCCACACCTTGTCCCTCTCAGATTTTGGAAGGCACTGCAGATTCTTAAACCTTGGGTTGAATGCTGTAGCTATCTTTAGAAATCTCACACTGGTACCTTCTTTGCGTTTTGTCAAATCTGCCCTGAAAGTGTTCTTAAAATGAACAACATGTGCTGGGTCATCATCTGAGACTGCTATAACATGAAATATATGGCAGAATGCAGGTAAAACAGATGAGGACATACAATTCTCCCCCTAGAAGTTCAGTCACAAATTTAATTAACACATTTTTTTTTAACAAGCGTCATCAGCATGGAACCATGTCCTCTGGAATGGTAGCCATAGCATGAAGGGGCATATGAATATTTAGCATATCTGGCACGTAAATACCTTGCAATGCCAGCTACAAAAAAGCCATGCAAATGTCTGTTCTCACTTTCTGATGAAATTGTAAATAAGAAGAGGGCAGCATTATCTCCTGTAAATGTAAACAAACTTGTTTGTCTTAGGGATTGGCTGAACAAGAAGTAGGACTGAGTGGACTTGTAGGCTCTAAAGTTTTACATTGTTTTGTTTTTGAGTGCAGTTATGTAACAAAAAATCTACATTTGTAAATTGCACTTTCACAACAAAGAGATTGCACGACAGTACTTGTATGAGGTGAATTGAAAAATACTATTTCTTTTATAATTTTTACAGTGCAAATATTTGTAATCAAAAATAATATACACTTTGATTTCAATTACAACACAGAATACAATATATATGAAAATGTAGAAAAACATCCAAAATATTTAATACATTTCAGTTGGTATTCTATTGTTTAACAGTGTGATTAAAACTTTGATTAATCGTGATTAATTTTTTTAGTTAATCATCTGAGTTAACTGCTATTAATTGAAAGCCCTAGTATGCATGTATCATTTTTGTATCTAAAGTTAGGAATATTGACTAAGTAACAGTTATAAGTGGGATTACATCTTGGGAATGCCCACCAGATAGAATGCAATCAGTCTGGATGGGCCATTAGGGAGAACAATAGGACTCTGCAGATGCTAATCTCCCACCTTCTTGAGAAGCTTCCTGGGATTCTGCTTTGACACTGCAGGGTCATGTGATCATGTCACCTGGTACTGGACCCATCTTGGCCTACTATTTTTCCACTAATAGGGGGTGGGGACCAAACTGGGAAACAAAGGATTCCCGCCAAATGAAAATCCTATTTAAGGTAGGGAAGTGAGTTAATCGTGGTCGGTTCTTTACTGAATCCCCACCCAAGATGACTGCTGAAAACACCTAAGACAGATCTGGGAAAGAAAGGACTGGACCCAGGCTAGAAAGTGTCTGGCCTGTGAAAGGAATATCTGGAGTTCTAAGCTGCAAGCAAGAGCAGTTTGTCTTCAAGAAACCCTGCAACCTGCTTAAAACAACATTTAGGGTGAGAAATTACTACTTGTAACCAGTTTCTTTAGTCGATTAAGCTTAGTTTGCATGTTTGCTTTATTTGCTCAGTAATCTGCTTTGATCTGTTTGCTATCCCTTATTATCACTTAAAATCCATCTTTTGTAGTTAATAAACTTGTGTTTGTTTTCTCTAGATCAGTTTGTGGAATTCATAATGGGGAAGGGGGCAAAATGCTGTGCATATCTTCCTCCACATTGAGGGAGGGAGTAAATTTTATGACCTTATGCTGTACAGTTTTCTGTGCAGTGTCAGACAATACAATTTTGGGTTTACACTCAAGAGGGGGTATGCACTTGAGTGCTAGGCAATTCCCGAGCTGAGTCTTCCCACACAGAGCTGATCTCAGTGTTTGTGTCTTTCTGCAGCTGGGTGTGGCCCTACCTGTGTGTGTGCTGGAGGAGGCTTGAGGGCCTGGCTCAGCAGGGCAATGTAAGGGAACCCAGACTGGTGGAACCAGTGGGCTCAGTGGTACCCTAGTATATCAGGTGGCACCCCAGAAATGGGGGGGGGCACCCTGTCATAGTGAGGCAATATCTTTTATCGGATCAACTTCTATTGGTGAAAGAGTCAAGCTTTCGAGCTTATACAGAGCCCTTCTTCAGATCTGGGAAAGATATATGTCACAGCTAAATATAAGGGGGAACAGATTGTTTAGCATAAGTAGTTAACACGCATTTCCAGGGATCATTCAAGGTGAAGTGGCCTGTTAACACCCCTGCAGTCATAAGACAAAACAGGGGGGTTAGTGGGTTACAGATTGTGTGTTAATGGCTTATTACAAGTGTCTTTATTAAGACCATGATTTTTAGTGTCTAATAAAAGTTTTATGAATTTAAGCTCCCAGGCTCATCTTTTGAAGCTGTTGTGCACGTTTCCTTTGAGGATGTGGACTGAGAGGTCAGATATGGAATGATCATTTTGTGAAAAGTGTTAACCCACAATGATATGGTGTTTCTGTCTTTTATCATTTTCCTGTATGAGTTCATTCTAGAGCACAGTGACTGTCTGGTTTCACCCACATAGTTGTCATTGGGGCATTTCCTGTACTAGATGAGGTTCACCACATGTTGTGAAAGGCAGGTATAGGATCCAGGGGTCTTGAAAGTTGGGGCGGGGTACTAATCATTGTAGCAGTGGAGATATATCTGCAAGTTTTGCATGTGTTGTTCTGGCAGGGTCTGGTGCCTCTTTGAGTTGGTGGGTCCTGCTCTGTGAGGAACTTGCTTCTGATGATGAGCCTGGTTGGGTTTAGAGGGATTGTTTGAAGGCCCAAAGAGGGAGTTCAGGAAAGATTTATTTCAGAATGTGGTCCTCATTGAGTATGGCTTGTAATTGTTTGATGATACCCCATATCAGTTTCTGTGTAGGGTTGTAGGTGACAACTAGGCATGGGTTTTTTGTCTTCTGTATTGAAGTAGGTTCTCTTGGCCTATTTGGGTGGCCCTTCCATGATGCAATCTACTACTCTGGTGGAGTGTCCTTGTTTGGTAAAGGCGGTTTTAAGTGTGTTAAGGTGTATATCCTGTACTTTTCCTCAGAACATATTCTGTGTTTTCTTGGGGTTTGGCTGTAGATAACAGATTTCTTGGTGTGTTTGGGGTGGTTACTGGTTTTGTGAAGATAAGTGTGGTGATCCATGGGTTTCTTGTATATAGTTGTCTGGGGGGGTTACATTGCTGAAGCTGATTGTGATGGCCAGGAAGTTGAAGCTGGTGCAGGAGTGTTCTAGAGAGAGCTTGATGAATGGGTGGTGGTTTTTGAAGTTGTGATGGAATTTATGATGGAGTTTATGTTGTCTGTCCAGAGGATGAAAATATCATTGATGTATCTCAGGTATATCATTTGAAATTGTCATGGAAATCTGAGGGAGTTTAGGGTTGTCTGTCCTTTAAGCTTTGCTCATTAGGAATGCCTTGTGAGGTGCAGTGTAATGAGGCAGAGTGGCTTCCCTCCGAGCCTGAGCCCACGGGACCACTACACTCCCCCCTGGTTGGCAGAGCCAGGGCAGTTCCCCTGCACACACTCTGGAAGCAGAGGGGCGTGACAAAAAGAAGAAAAGGTGGGCCGTGCAGCTCAGTTGAGCAGGAGCCTAGGAAGGAGACAGACATCTCCACCCTGCTTCAGAACTCCAGAGCTGAATCTGCGCTGTGCTGAGCCCTGTCTCCACAGCAGACTGACTCTGGAGAGAAGTTGCCAGGACTGCTGTCTGCAGTGTACCCCAAGGAGATGGAGTATCCTTGAACTATGAACACCCCTCCCCTCTACCCAGACTGTGGTAGGAAATAGCCCAAGGAAACCAGACTTCAGTTCAGTTTTGTTGCTGGAACACGGGTCAGTGTGTTTCAGTAGGATCCCCGCTGACCCAGTGGCAGAACCTTTCACCACTGTTAGGGCCCTGGGCTGGAGTAGCGTGGGCCCAGGTCCCCCTACCGCCTGCTGCCAACCCCACACCTGGGGTGGCAGCCTATAAGCTTCTAAGCCAGAAGACCTGTGCTTTGCTTGTGGCTTACCCCGCCTAGACGGCCACAGCAACACAGAGTGGCTTCCCTCTGAGTCTGAGCCCAAGGAACCACTACATACAGCATGTCATTTTCATCAGCATCCTAGAGATCAGCTGGTAAATATTATTAATTATAATACAGCATTTGTTACTGACCAGCAATATTCTCATTAGGGACTATCTTTTTGTTCTGTGTTTGTACAGCACCTTACATATTCGGATTCTGACCCATGACTCAGGCTCCTAGGCATTACCACAATACAAATAATTATTATTATTATGTACACAATATGGACAGTCCCTGTCCCAAAGAATTCACAATTTAAATATAGACACAATATATAGGACACAGTCCTCTTCCAAGCAAAATAATCTTCCTGCATTTGACAATGGATCTACACTTTATCAATAGTAAAGACAAGGTTCTTTCAAATGTTCCCTAAACTGGCTTAATAATTATTATAATTGATATGAGTGTCTATTAGTTTCCTTCAAAAACAATAAGGAGTCCTTGTGGAGTTTGCTTCAGTTAGTGGTGAAGAACTCAAATACATGCCTTCCTATGTCCTACCTAAACTTCAGGAATTCTATAAGACAAAGAGACAGGATACTCAGGAAAACAGAACAATGGCAATGAAACAGAAGGTGACTGGAAACTGTATAAGAATTATGACTAAAGGAGATCTTGTGTTTTTTAAAACGGAAATTTCATTCTATTCAGATAGAACATTCTCTCTCGGGCAGAAGGAGTAAGGAACGAGCCCCAGTCTGTTACTTCTGAGAATGACTCATTCTGAAGGTTCTTCTGTTTTCGCCCACAACAGTGATCTGAGAAAATCAACTTGATAAAATACTGCCCGTCATTACATACGACTTGTCACATCATATTTTGAAAACAGAGAATAATGTATTTCTTGGTGATCTAGTATCTAATGATAAGTGAACAATTCAGGAATAAATTAAAGTCCCACTGAACCCGAATTACTGTGTAAACTGAATGAACCATGAAAATATAATTGTCCTTTGGGAATTCAATAGGGCTTCCCAACAATTCTAAATACTTATTCCTCAAATGCTCTATCATTTTTTTTAATACTTCAGTTTTGGAAAGTAAAAGACAAATCAGAAGAATGCTATGTAACATCACAGATGCAAGGTTGTGGTCTTTTTGTTTGTATCTCTAGAAACTACATTCCAATGCGCAAGACAATATCAGATCACCATTGCTGAGCAGCTGTAATACAGAAGAATCCTGGTTATCTGAACCATTAAGTGACACAAAATATGTTCAGCTAATTGGGAATCAATAGAAAAGCGAGACAGGCTGGAAGTTCATTAGAAAGGGAGGTTTGGGGGCAGGAGTTCAGATAATAGGGTCCTATACTATAATTAATCTTTTCAATCCCTATTATAAAGTGCACACCTGTTTGAAAAGAGTACTATCCATTTTCTCTTTAAAAAGAAAAGATGGTGAGTCATTAAGAGGTGCTGACAAGGCAGTTCAATGGGCTTTATTCAGAGCATTAAAATTCTTTCTTCTTGTGAAAATAGGACACTTTTTCAGATGGGCAACATCTGAGTGTCTAAAAACTTAGGTCCCAATTAAGCAATCTGATCAGCGCGAGCAGACCTTTACACTCCCAAAGAGTGCCATTGAAATCCATGGAGATGAGTTCAGACACATATGACCACCTGCATGGATCAGATTACAGGATCTGGGCCTAAATATTTTCCGGAGGAAAGTAGTGATTATGTTTGAGAACACTGTAGTCAGCCCTAAAACTTTAATAGTATTGTTTTTGTTGGTTCAAAAAGCAATTATTTGTAAACAAACAGAGACAATGTTTGAGCTGCTTACTAAAGCTAAGAGAACACAGTCAGCATCTCTCTACTTTTAATGCAGGCAGAGATGCATTGCAGTTCAGTAGCTAAATATTTTTTTTCTGTTAGTGTCAAATTGATGTGCTGCTAGCGAGTACTCAACACAAAAATGCATAGCAGTGTAATAACTGTTACTTGGCAAAAGATTGAATCTCTTTTTCAGCTTCCCCTAGATGGGACACTGAAATAGCCAAAAGCTGGAAATTTATCCAAACGAACTCTTTCTGTAACTCTCCACTTCAGAAAAGACATTTAAATTTGAATCTGTCTCTATTTTGTAGGCTGATTTCACTGTAGAATTTATACAGTGAATATAATTTGTTCTCCTCACAATTTGCCCACTGATGGATTGGAAGGGGCTCATGTTGGACCCTGAATTTAACTGAGGCAGCCTTTGATTCCCACACCAGCTTTCATTTCTTACAACAAAAAAAAGTTTCTAACTCTTTTCCTTGCACGTATATCCTTGTAAATGTGAACTGATTTCTAGGGGTAAGAGATGAAAAGGTGAAACAGCAGTGAAAAAGCTGGGTGCAGAAGGAGGGTGGGAAGCATCCACAGATTTTTTTTCTCCACCTCTGACCCACTTTTCTATACCATGTTGCCAACTCTTGTGATTGTTTGTTTTTTCTGAAAGCCCTAGCTGCTAGAATTAAGAGACCTCATAAGAAACTCAGTTTTCATTTTTTTAAAAAAGTAAGTTTCTAGCCCTCATAGCTGTGGAGAAAAGCTAGAAAACATGGCCTGAGTGCATCCTAACAGCATCAGAAACCAGAAGGTAAATAAAAAGAAATGAAATTTTATTTTTCTGAATAAAATAGCCTGGTTTTTAAAACCAATCTCAATATTTTGGGAGCTTGACTCATGATTTTTAAAAGCTCTGGCTGGAAATATTATGTATAAAATGAGTTCATTAATTGTGTCCCAAATAATCTGTTCACTATTCCCCCCAGAAATCCTTGGACTCACCCTCTCCATAATACTGTGATTGTAGTGGGTATGAACAGGTTAACTGCAGTAAGAATTTTTTTTTCCATGGCCCACACAAAAATGTTAATAATGGCTGTTCTTTATTAAAATTCCCAGGCATCTCCAAAGCTGGGCTTGAATAGCTACTAAAGTGCTGCTGTACTGAGTGGGAGTCCTGTAGCTGCTACAGCCTGCCTCTTTCCCTGTCAACCTATACCTACATATATCTAGACCAGTGGTTCTCAAACTAGGGCCGCTGCTTGTTCAGGGAAAGCCACTGGCAGGCCTGGCCGGTTTGTTGACCTGCCGCGTCTGCAGGTTCGGCCGATCGCGGCTCTCACTGGCTGCGGTTCGCCGCTCCAGGCCAATAGGGGGCTGCAGGAAGGGCAGCCAGCACATCCCTCGGCCCATGCCGCTTCCTGCAGCCCCCACTGGCCTGGAGCAGCGAACCGCAGCCAGTGGGAGCCGCGATCAGCCGAACCTGCGGATGCGGCAGGTAAACAAACCGGCCCAGCCCACCCGGGGCTTTCCCTGCACAAGCAGCGGCCCTAGTTTGAGAACCACTGATCTAGACTGCCATTTAAAGAGCTGGGACTGGGAAAGGAGCCTGAAGTCTCATTTTCCTGCATCCCAAGCTCTTCACCAGCCAGGAGAAACCCTCTCCCTCCACTGACCACCCACCATCAACACACACAAACTTAGGGGAATTGACCAACAGACTAGGGACATGCAACCAACCTCCTGGTCCACCAGAGGAGCCACTCCCTGCTCAGTGAACTACCCCACATCCAGAAACCACACAATGACTCACCAGAAACAACTACCTCCACTGCTGGAGAGGGTGTAGGTCTACTGCCACAGCATCTGTTGCAAGGAGCAGCTGCCAGACAGGCGAGCCACCTCGATGGGCTAAGGAGAGGGAAGCCTGGTGGGCTGATAAGGTTTGGAGTGAAAGACTGATGGATTTGAGTGGTGGAATGGTGGTTGTTTAGGAAGAGGATGGAGTGTAGAATGATGGACCACAAAGAGGTTGGAGTTGCTGAGGAGTCTGCAATTGATGGGGCTTTTTTGGTGGGGAGGAGAGTATATTTACCAAGGAAATATCATGAGTGTCACAGGCTGAGGCAAAATATTTGAGCAAGTCCCATGTTAAAATTTTGGCAGCACGTTACTGAATCTGTCATATTGAATGTTTGAGCTACTGGGGGGATGCACATCATAAATTCTACCCGGGTTTTGTGACCTTCTTATTAGTCTGTAGGCAAACCTTGTCCGATGGGCTGACTTTCCCTTTTCTCCTACTTCCAGAAAGCCAGCCCATGAAAGCTGCTCCAGATGCTGAGGGAGAGCCTAGGCCTTCAGCCCCTGAAGCAGCCAGTGTTCCCTTCCCCTCCCCATGCTGTAGGAATGGAGCACTCCAGGGTCCTGCCGCTGGCTGGGGAGCAGCTGCTCCTTTGCTTGGAAGCTCATGCTCTGTTCCCAACAATGAAGGAGGCTCCCATTGCTACCCCTTGCTCCCAAGCCTGGGAGGGAGGCAGAGGTTAAAAGAACCTCCAGAATGGTTCCCCCACTTCCTCCGGCTTACAAAGGTGAGTATACCATACTTTGAGGGGGAGTGGGAGATTTAAATTGAAGTGCCAAAGAGAGAAAAATAATTGAATGCTGCAGTGTAACAGGGTCCACGACTCGCTCCTCTTCCTGGGGCCCGCTTGCTGCCCCAATAAGGCTCAGAGGGGCTTCAGGTTTGTGCAACACCCGTGTCTTTATTTACTTACAGTTATCCCACCACCAGTGTCTATCTATTTACAAGCTTTACAGGATTATTCAACCTCTTTTACAGGCAGAGTCAGCCTTCAGCTAGGAGGCCTCCAGTTCCCTCCCTAACTGACTTCTTCCTGGCTGCCCCTCACTTTCTGGCTCCCTCCCAGCCTTTATAGTCCTTGGCTTGTCAGGCCAGCAGGTGTTGCCAATCCTCAGGCCAGCATCAGGCCTTTTCCATCAGCCCCAATCTGTTTCCGCTGATTGGAGCTGACTGGGCAGGGGCTAATTAGGTGCTTTTGCACCAGCACCCTGCTACATGGGGTCTCTCCTTCCTTTCAGTTCTCTCTTTCTCTCTCCTTTTCCCCCTCTTTCTTTTAATTTGTATTCTTCTGTGAATCTATCTCCCCAGCTCTCAGTAGGGCACCTTACAGTTAGGAAAAGCCAGACTTAAGGTTGCCTATGCATTTTTAATTTGGCCCTCTTGTGCATATGTATTTCGAGACAGTCTTTAATTCCATGATCACATGTAATTTTTCCACAGGAATCCTGTCTCATTTAGTGTGCAAGCTGAATGCACAAGGTACAGAATTAAGGTTCCACAGGCAACCTTATATCTGACATTTCCTAACTTTTCGGTGCTCGACTTTGCAATTTAAATAACATTCTTGTAACACAGTGGGGGTGGATGTACGTAACTATATTATTTATATCATGGTAGTGGCTACAGGCCCCTATGAGGGACTGAGGCCTCATTATGCTAGTCACTGTACACAATCACAGACAGGCAGACACACACAGCAAAAAGACAGACCCTACCTCAAAGAGCTTTTACAATCTGAGTATAAGATGACAACCAGCTGGTGGACATAAGAAGACAGTGAGATTCCTCTACTCCAAGGCAAAAAACATTAATTTTTAAACAAAATTGTAGTGCATTTGGTTTACTAAAGTAATATTTGATATAGCAACGCTTTTGTGTACAAAACTGTTCACTCCTTTGAGCAGATGCATTGTTTGCTCTGAAAATGCAAGTGGTGCAATAATTCTGTCTGATTTTAAAACTGATTATTTACATGATTTTTGCCTTGTAATCAAAATTACCAATACTTTTTCTAAATGTTGGACTGTTATAACAAATCAACAGCTCTAATCACATGATAACATCTAGCTCAAAATCAGGAGAAAGACCTAAATATATTAAATAGGTATTTCCACCACAATTTACACTGATACAAGATATCAGGTCAACAGCCATGATTTGTGAGAGTTTACACCTGTTTCTTCTCCTTCCTGAAACTGCGAACACCAATAGAATATGTTATGCTATTGCTAATATACCAATGTACTTCAAAGAAAAAAACAAGATTAGCATGTTCTCTTATATTGTTGTTTTAAGAGTCGAATACTCTTTGGATAGTACTTAGGGTTGCCACCTCTGCAGTACAATACAACAGAACATCTGGGATGATCCTGAGCCCATAAAACTGTACAGCTGAGCACCCTTACAGATTTCCCAGGGCAGCCACCTCAATAAAAGGACAACCTGGGAAAACCTGGACAGGTGGCAACCCTACTAGTTTCTTACTCTGAAAGTAGCCCAATTGCTCAAATGGAGCTACTATAAAATAAGATCCTACACAGTCTGAGTAAGGGGATTAGAATCTATCCCTTAAATGATACTCATTCATATTTCAAGTGGCTGGTATTTGACAAAAATATTTTGTATTTAATCTGATAATGAAGTCTCTGCTCCCTTTACACATGGTCCCTGATGATTTATACAGATAAAATTAAGAGTGATAATGTATTTCCATGTCTGAGATTAGAGACAGCATTATTATAGAATTTTTTAATATGCCACAGAAGTTGGGAGAACTTTCACAGTTGAATAAGGTTCACTGATCGTTTCGCGCCTTTTTTCCGCGCAGATGCCATACCATGGCAAGTGTGCATCCCGCTCAGCTCAGCCGCCGCTGTTGTACCCTGAGTGCTGCTGGCAGCAGACAGTGCAGTAGGACTGCAAACTGTCGTCATCGAACGACCTCTCTGCTGCCACTCTGCTCTCCTGCAGACGCCATACCACGACAAGCATGGAGCCCACTCAGATCACCGCGGCAGTTATGAGCACTGTAAACACTACGCGCATTATCCTGCAGTATATGCAGCACCAGAAATTTCAAAAGCAGGCGAGGAGGCAACGGCACTGCGGTGATGAGAGTGATGAAGACATGGACACAGACTTCTCTCAAAGCATGGGCCCTGGCAATTTGGACATCATGGTGGTAACAGGGCAGGTTCATGCCGTGGAACGCCGATTCTGGGCCTGGGAAACAAGCACAGACTAGTGGGACTGCATAGTGTTGCAGGTCTGGGATGATTCCCAGTGGCTGCGAAACTTTCGCATGCGTAAGGGCATTTTCATGGAACTTTGTGACTTGCTTTCCCCTGCCCTGAAGCGCAAGAATACCAAGATGAAAACAGCCCTCACAGTTCACAAGTGAGTGGCGATAGCCCTCTGGAAGCTTGCAATGCCAGATAGCTACCGGTCAGTCAGCAAACACTGGGACCATATGCTGCCATGCTTTGTTATGCAATGATTCCAGACTACGTGCTACTGGCCTGGCGTGGTAAAGTGTCCTACCATGGAGGATGGAATAAGGCTGCAAAGGCTTTGGGAGTACATCCAGGAGAGCTTCATTGAGATGTCCCTGGAGGTAGTTACCAGGCTGGAATCAGGAGGTCAGGGTCAGAGACTGTAGATCAGAAAACAATATGAGGTCTGACATCACAGCAGGCTCAAACTCTGTGTGGTTACCCAGATAACTTCCTGGGGCAAGGATGAGTCAATCAGAGGTCCACAGGGTGCGGTCACCCTGGACCCTTTGGGCTGTACTTCCTGCAGCACCTAATCTCCACAGTGCTCCTTGGATGCAGCTCAGTAGGGCTTCCTAGTGGCAATGTCAGCTGTCCCAGGCTCTGTAGACCTGGGTACTAGTCCCATGGATCCTTACAGCTGTACATTCCCAGCACTCTGTCACGCCAACAAAGATTTAATTTTTAAAAGTACATCCTTACTTCATTCTGCTTTGCACTAGCAGAATAGTAATGGTACAATCTTATTGATTGTATATAGGTCCTAATGCCACGCCCATCACCGTAGCATCTGAGCGCCTTCCAGTAATGTGTTAAGCAACATGACTTACATCTGTCACGTGTTTGTTCTCTCATACTCTCCCCATAGGAAGAACTGTATGCAATGAAATGTGGTGTTTGGATTTTTTTGATAACACAGATTGAGAGAGAGAGAGACAGAGATACACAGAGAGAGCTATATGTTTATGTTAGAGAAAACAAAGTCAAACAAATATACCTTATAATTAAAGCATCATTATTCTTATTACCTCCTCTTTACTTCAGAATAGGAATCACATCATCCCTGTGAGGTTTGTGAGGTGCTCATTGTATAATAATCATGGGATCTAGCTCTATATAAAATCAAAATTGTACTTAGATATTCCTTTTGATAATTTCTATGTAAACATTTCTGTGATGGGAGAATACATCTTTTATGAGACTGCTTCATTAAGATAACAGGAAAGCTGTTTGCTTGGCCCCAAATCCTGCTTTCTTTGGGGGTACAGAGGGCCGTTCCTACAGTAGATTTGAAGCAGTCCTACTGCATGGACTATAGCAAGGAATAGGGTAACATGGACTCAAACAAAGGAAAATGAAAAGAGAACTTTTGCTATGTCATTTTGCTATGTCATTACTTAAGGAGTTCCACACCATATCAATTCATTTGGAATATGATTCTACACCCTTTCTAGTATAATTTAGAAATGGTTTCCTGCTCTTTACAAATTCATCCATCTTAATTTTAATCTTTAAATGTCTTTTTAAAAAGGTAGCATTTACCATTAGCTTTGCAATCCACTTTCTCACAGACAGCTCTGCACCATCTTTCAAGGGTGTCAATGTTTTTTTGTCATTGTTGTTTTGCTACCTTCAGACTACAGAACTCATTGTGACAGGTTGGATCACAGAAACCCCCTTGGGAGCTGCCACTTATGTGCCAATACCTCTGCCCCTGCTTTCCCTGCCAGCTCGGGACCCCAGCACCCTGTATTGCTGAGCCAGACACTCCCGTCTGCTCCAACACAGACTCAGGGTCTGAATTACTTGCCCCAAAGCTGCAGGCAGCTTACAGAAGTGTTCCTGCCTTTAACACTCAGATGCCCAACTCCCAATGGGGTCCAAACCCCAAATAAATCCGTTTTACCCTGTATAAAGCTTATACAGAGTAAACTCATAAATTGTTCGCCCTCTATAACACTGATAGATATGCACAGCTGTTTGCCCCCCCCACCCCAGGAATTCATACATACTTTGGGTTAATTAATAAGTAAAAAGTGATTTTATTAAATACAGAAAGTAGGATTTAAGTAGTTCCAAGTAGTAACAGACAGAACAAAGTGAACTACCAAGTAAAATAAAATAGAACACGCCAGTCTATGTCTAATACAGTAAGAAACTGAATACAGATAAGATCCTCACCAGTTCCAGAATGCTTCCTTTTACAGACTAATCTCCTTTTAGTCTGGGTCCAGCAATCACTGACACCCCTTGCAGTCACTGTCCTTTGTTCCAGTTTCTTTCAGGTATCTTTGGGGTGGAGAGGCCCTCTCTTTAGCCAGCTGAAGACCAAATGGAGAGGTCTCCCACGGGCTTAAATAGACTTTCGCTTGTGGGTGGAGACCCCCTCCTCTCTCCTATGCAAAGTCCAGCTACAAACTGGAGTTTTCGAGTCACCTGGACAAGTCACATGTCCATGCATGACTGAGTTCCTTACCAGCCAAGCCACATTCCTGGGAAAGCCCAGATGTGGATTGATGTCTCCAAGTTCATTGTTGGCTTAAGTGTTTCTTGATGGGGCACTTACTGAGAATAGTCTTTTCTCAGGAAGCTGACCAACTGCTTCACTACAGCCTATTTAGAATCAAACAAGTATGCAGTCAATATTCATAACGTCAAATACAAAAATGATACATGCATACAAATAGGATTAATAGATTCCGTAGATCATAACCTTTACAGAGATGTGTTACATGGCATATGTAGCATAAAACAACTTCTAGTTATGTTATATATATATACACATACATAAGCATATTTCCATAAAGCCTTATGGGGGGCACCAACCGTCACACTCATTTCACTGGGAATGGAATGAAACAGAGGATTGGCTTCAGAAGATTAGATACATACCAACTTTTCGTGATATTAATTCATATGTTTAAAATAATCTTGTAAATAATTCCTCCTAAAAGATGACATTTATTAAAACTAAGAAAATATTTCAGTATTTACTCTAAAAAGATTTAAACTTGATGGAAAAGATAGAAACACATTATCATTAACTACTTAATTCTGTGTAATTAATACACTGTTTTTACTGTAATGCTCTTAAATTGGCAACAACTGAGTTTCTAAAAACCTTAAACAAATCTAAAACTTAATATATTTATTTATAGACACACATATTGACCATACTCACAATACTAATTTAGAATTTTTAAGGTGCTTCATAATGTTTCCATGGATTTTCATAGATTTTTAAGGCCAGAAGGACCATAATGATAATTTAGAATAGCATAGGCTATAGAATTTCACCTAGTGATTCTCGCATCCAATAATTTGTCATTGAGCAAGAATGTATTATTTATCAAGACACCGGCTCCACGTGACATCCCTTGGTAATCTGTTCCAATAGTAATTTCCCTCACTGTTTTAAAAAAAAAAAAAAAAAAAGTTGTATCTTATTTCAAGTTTGAACTTTCCTGATTTCAACTACCAGCCATTGGATTTTGTTCATTCCTGTTTATTTCAGTTCCATGCTATCTCTTCTATAGTGTGTGACAGCAACTAAGCTCTGGAGTCAAATGTTTGTCTGCATTTAAACAAAAGTATGAATTTAGTTCTTGTGAAAGGGAGGGGCACAATGAAGAGGGAGCCCAGGCCCCTCCTTGGCGCCTCACTGGATTACAGAGGGCCATTCAGGCCAAATTTAAGTGAGTGGTCTTACAACCCATGTGCCAGGATGCAACATCATTCACTCACATTTGGCCTGGTCAGCCCCTCTTCTTGATGTTGCATGGAGTTGCAATACCATTCAGTTTGTGGTAGCCAGGTAGGTAACCTGGATCCCCCTTCTTAGCAAAATTGTGGTTGTATCCCTGGTGAAAGGTGCTGGCCTTTTAGCCGCGGAGCCCTACAGTGATTGGATTCAACATATCCAGAGAATGGGTACAGCTTGGGTTTCTGCAATATGAGATTCCCCACACAATGTGCCTGATCTCTGATCTCGAAGGGTCCTCTTCAATGGTAACAGGATGCTCATTCAGGGTGAAATCCTGGTCCCATTGAAGTCAATGGGAATTTTTCCATTGACTCCAATGAGGCAAAGATTTCATCCTCAGTTCCTGTCCTCTCAGCAAGGTCTCAATTATTGCCAAGCATGGCAATGTTTTAAATGTATAATATACATTTGGGCTGAAACCAACAAACTGATTTTGCCTAGTGTGCTGAATATCCAGCAGATGGGGACACATTCCAATCACTTCAAACCTAAATTTGTGTTGAAATGCTAACTTAGTGGTCATGGGTTCCAGTTTCAAATCCCATAAGGCATCCAGTCCTCCAATGCATGTTATCATGTAGTCTTTAACTAGGGCCAAGTCCTGATCCTACTGAAGCCAATAGGAGTTTTGCAGTTGACTTCCATCAGATCATTTGTATGAATTCTGTTTTAATACTGGTTTAGTTCTATTAAAATAAAATGTCAGTGTCACTATGAAAGATTATATTTTTGTCTCCTTATTGCTGACAATGCAATTCACTACTATTCAATACACTCTTCATTCAAAAACTATATATGCATAAACAGGATAGATTAGGAAATAATAAACAAATTGAAAAGTTAAAATGTTATTTATTTTTGTATTACCTGGGTGTCTAAAGGGCCCAACCAGACTGAACTCTGTTGTACTAGGGCTCTGTCCAAACATACTAAAAGACAACCCCAGGCCCAAACAGCTCACAGTCTTAGCCATGGTCTACACTACCAGTTTAGGTCGAATTTAGCAGCATTAGGTCAATTTAACCCTGCACCCGTCCACACGACCAAGCCTGTTTTGGTGACTTAAAGGGCTCTTAAAATCGATTTCTGTACTCCTCCCTGGCGTGGGGTTTAGTGCTAAAATCGACCTCGCTGTGTCAAGTGTGGATGCAATTCAACAGTATTGGCCTCCGGGAGCTATCCCAGAGTGCTCCATTGTGACCGCTCTGGACAGCATTCTCAACTCAGATGCACTGGCCAGGTAGACAGAAAAAGCCCCGGGTACTTTTGAATTTAATTTCCTGTTTGGCCAGCGTGGCAAGCTGATCAGCACAGGTGACCATGCAGTCCCAAAATCACAAAAGAGCTCCAGCATGGACCGAACGGGAGGTACTGGATCTGATCGCTGTATGGGGAGAAGAATCCGTGCAGGCAGAACTCCGTTTCAAAAGATGAAATGCCAATATATTTGCCAAAATCTCCAAGGGCATGAAGGACAGAGGCTACAACAGGGACACACAGCAGTGCCGCATGAAAATTAAGGAGCTCAGGCAAGCCTATCAAAAAACAAAGGAGGCAAACGGTCGCTCCGGGTCAGAGCGCCATACATGCTGCTTCTATGATGAGCTGCATGCAATTCTAGGGGGGGCCCCTACCACTACCCTGCCACTGTCTGTGGACACCTGCAAGGGGGGAGTCTCACGCATCAGGGATGAGGATTTTGTGGATGAGGAAGATGAGGAGGAGGAGGAGGTTGAGGATAGCGCATAGCAGGCAAGCGGAGAATCCCTTCTCCCCGGCAGCCAGGAACTGTTCATCACCCTGGAGCCAATACCCTCCCAACCCGGCCAAGGCAGGCTCCTGGACCATGAAGCCGGAGAAAGTACCTCTGGTGAGTGTACCTTTGTAAATATAATACAGGGTTTAAAATTAAGCATGTTTAATGATTAATTTGCCCTGAAGACTTGGGATGGATTCGCAGCCAGTATAGCTACTGGAAAAGTCTGTTAACATGTCTGGGGATGGAGTGGAAATCCTCCAAGGACATCTCCATGAAGCTCTCCTGGAGCTACTCTAAAAGCCTTCGCAGAAGGTTTCTGGGGAGGGCAGCCTTATTCTGTCCTCCATGGTAGGACACTTTACCACGCCAAGCCAGTAGCAAGTAGTCTGGAATCATTGCAGAACAAAGCACTGCCGCAAATCGGCTTGGGCTTTGGTGGCATTCAAGTAATATCAGTTCTTTATCTCTCTGTGTTAGCCTCAGGAGAGTGATATCATTCATAGTCATCTGGTTGAAGTACAGGAAATGTGTTTAAGGGGATATTCAGAGGTGCCCATTCCTGCTGGGCTGTTTGCCTTTGGCTGAAAAGAAATCATCCCCGCTGTTAGCCGCACGGTGCGGGGAGGCCCATTCATGCTGACCTGTTCGCATTTGGCTGACAGGGATCTTCCCTGATACTAGCCACGCAGTGGGGTGTGTGTGTGTGTGTGAAGTGATCATCCCAGAGAATTGGGGGGGGGGGTTGGGTTGTGCTGCACATTCACCCTAAAACCGCAGCCCCTCCTTTTAAATGGCCAACCCAACGGGCTTTGCTTGGTATGGGAAAGGAGGGCGCTGCTGTTTGAAACCATTCCCACGTGTTATGAAGGTTTAAAAAGTCGAAACCCTTTGCCTTACCATGGCTGCCTGCAAGCTGAATTCTGTTGCCCAGCCGAGTATGTGTGATGTCTCACACCAAACCGGCAGGCACTCAATATAAGAGGCAAAATGCGACCTTGTACCAAAAGCACATGTGCTATGTAATGTGAATCACTTGATTCAGTGTGAAATAGTCTTCCTTTTGTTCTCTAAAATGTATCTTTTTATATACTACTCTCCCTTTTTTCCTCCCACAGCTGCAAATGTTTCTATGCTCCCCCATCATCTCCATCTCAGAGGCTAGCGCAGATTAGAAGGCGAAAAAAACGCACTCGCGATGATATGTTCTCAAAGCTCATGCAGTCCTCCCGCACTGAAAGAGCTCAGCAGAATGCGTGGAGGCAAACAATAGCAGAGTCCAGGAAAGGGTTAAATGAACGCAATGAGAGGAGAGAGGAGCACAATGAGAGGAGGAAGGTGTAATGCTGAGGCTAATGGGGGAGCAAACTGACATGCTCAGGCGTTTGGTGGAGCTTCAGGAAAGGCAGCAGGAGCACAGACCGCTGCTGCAGCCCCTGTATAACCACCTGCCCTCCTCCCCGAGTTCCATATCCTCCTCACCCAGACACCCAGGAACACGGGGGAGGCTACGGGCACCCAGCCACTCCACCCCAGAGGATTGCCCAAGCAACAGACGGCTGGCATTCAATAAGTTCTGAACTGTAGTGTGGCCTTGTCCTTCCCTCCTCCCCTCATCCAGCACCCCACCCAGTATTTCCCTCCTCACCCACCCCTCCCGGACCACCTTGCGAGTTTTCCCCCTATTTGTGTGATGAATTAATAAAGAATGCATGATTTTGAAACAATAATGACTTTATTGCCTCTGAAAGTGGTGATTGAAGTGGGGAGGTCAGTTGGCTTACAGGGAAGTAGAATCAACCAAGGGGGCAGGTTTTCATCAAGGAGAAACAAACAGAACTGTCACACCGTAGCCTGGCCAGTCATTTAACTGGTTTTTAAAGCTTCTCTGATGTGTAGGGTGCCCAGCTGTGCTCTTCTAATCACCCTGGTGTCTGGCTGCACGTAATCGGCCAACAGGCGATTTGCCTCAACCTCTCACCCCGCTATAAACGTCTCCCCTTTACTCTCACAGATATTGTGGAGCACCCAGCAAGCAGCAATAACAATGGGAATATTGGTTTCGCTGAGGTCTAACCTAGTCAGTAAACTGTGCTAGCGAGCTTCTAAACATCCAAATGCACATTCTACCACCATTCTGCACTTGCTCAGCCTATAGTTGAACTGCTCCTTACTTCTGTCCAGGGTGCCTGTGTATGGCTTCATGAGCCATGGCATTAAGGGGTAGGCTGGGTCCCCAAGGATAACTATAGGCATTTCAACATCCCTAACATCCCCAACATGGTCTGGAAAGTAAGTCCCTTGCTGCAGCTGTTCAAACAGACCAGACTTCCTGAAGATGCAAGCGTCATGCACCTTTCCCGGCCATCCCACATTGTAATCCACCAGTGCTTGCAGCACTACTGAAATGTACCCCTTGCCGTTTACGTACTGGCTGCCAAGGTGGTCCGGTCCCAAGATAGGGATATGCGTTCCATCTATTGCCCCACCACAGTTAGGGAACCCCATTGCAGCAAAGCAATCCACTTGCTCATTTCCCAGAGTCGCTACACTTGATGGCAGCAGGTCAGTGATTCTGTTGGCTACTTGGATCCCAGCAGCCCCCACAGTAGATTTACCCACTCCAAATTGATTCCCGACTGACCTGTCTGGCTGGCGTTGCAAACTTCCAGAGGGCTATTGCCACTTGCTTGTGAACTGTGAGGGCTGTTCTCATCTTGGTATTCTTGCACTTCAGGGCAGGGGAAAGCAAGTCACAAAGTTCCATGGAAGTGTCCTTATGCATGCGAAAGTTTTGCAGCCACTGGGAATCATCCCAGACCTGCAACACTATGTGGTCCCACCAGTCTGTGCTTGTTTCCCGGGCCCAGAATCAGCGTTCCATGGCAGAAACCTGCCCCATTACTACCATGATGTCCAAATTGCCAGGGCCCGTGCTTTGAGAGAAGTCTGTGTCCATGTCCTCATCACTATCGTGATCGTGCTGTCGTCGCCTCCTCGCCTGCTTTTGCAGATTCTGCACAGACTGCAGGATAATGTGCGAGGTGTTTACAATGCTCACAACAGTACCGGTGAGCTGAGCAGGCTCCATGTTTGCCATGGTATGGCGTCTGCAGGAGAGCAGAGTTGCAGTGGAAGAGGTGGATGATGACAGATGCCAAGAGAATAGATATTGATACATAATGACGAGAGAACCTGCGAGGTGGATTCATGGCACCAGGAGAGCAGAGTTGCAGTGGAAGTGGTGTATAACGATAGTTAGCAGTCCTACTGCACTGTCTGCTGACAGCAGCACCCAGGACACAACAGTGCCAGTGTCGGTGAGCTGAGCTGAGCGGGCTGCACGCTTGCCGTGGTATGGCATCTGCACGGAAAAAAGGCACAAAATGATTGTCTGACATTGCTTTCACGGCGGGAGGGGCGAATGTACCCCAAACCACCCGTAACAATGTTTTTGTCCCATCAGGCATTGGGAGCTTAACCCAGAATTCCAGTGGGCGGTGGAGACTGCAGGAACTGTGGGATAGCTACCCACAGTGCACCGCTCCATAAGTCGATGCTAGCGACGGTAGCGAGGACGCACTCCGCAGACTTAATGCGCTTAGTGTGGACATACGCAATCAACTGTATAAAATTGATTTCTAAAAATCGACTTCTATAAAATTGACTTAATTTTGTAGTGTAGACATACCCTTAGTTTAAGGGAAACTGGAACAGGTAGGTGATGCAAATAAGGGTGGAAGGATATGATAGGGGTAACAGAAACACAAACATTTTTTTCAGAAACTAGTTGTGTGCACAATATATAGTAAAGAATAGGAGTTATTTTGTGGGTGTATTAATGGAAACAAAGAAACTAGATGAAACTGTGATTTCACTTGGTTTTGTTTTTTCTGTTCATGGGAGAGAAAACAAGAAACTAGATGAAACATAGTCTTATTCTGTATATTGTATTTATATCAGCATAGTTTATCTTATTTTAAAGAGGTTTTAAAATAAATGATTTACTGTAAATCTAAACAATCACACCTGTCCTGCCCTCCAAAGACATATACTTACACAATCTTCCAAAGCAGAACATTATAATGAAATACTGTAGCAATAAATATTTATAAGTTAATGTGTAAACATCCCATAACAGTGTATCAGTGTATTGTACTGTAGCACCAAAAGGAAAAGGGAATGACAGTGTATTGCATGCTGCAGCTCTAATATTAAAGCTCCTTAAGAGATTATTGCCGCTTTGCTTTCAGACTTTTTCATTGCCTGCACCCTTCCTTCCCCCTCATTTACACAGGAGTTGAGATCAGAGGAAAGAAGAAACTTAACAGATCCACTCCCTCCCTGCATCATTTACTGTTGCTGTTCTGCTCCTGGGCCAAGCCTTATCAACTATCTTTAGTAGTTAAACACCTTCATTGCTGTCACTGATAGTGTTGTGGCCAGTAAGAACCAACAACCATTACTCCCTTTGGTGACAATTATGGAGAGGAGAATTTAGCTAGAAGATGTTGCCTGTGTTGGTCATGCTGCTCCCTTTTGGGGGTTGTTTATAGTTCTAATTACCGGAGGATGTGAGAATAGAGAATTTTAAGACACCGAGATTATAGATGTATTTGGGGAGTACTTCATTCTTGCCAGTGGTACAGCCTACAGAGAGAGAGAGTGTCTGTCTGTCTGTTAGTTACAGTTCAGGGTTCTGAAAACTCAGAATGATGAGTCTGGTGGCACCTTAAAGACTAACAGATTTATTTGGGCATAAGCTTTCATGGGTAAAATGAAAGTACCCACGAAAGCTTATGCCCAAATAAATCTGTTAGTCTTTAAGGTGTCACCGGACTCCTCGTTGTTTTTGTGGATACAGACTAACATGGCTACCCCCTGATACTTGACATCAATTAGAATGCATGGCTTATCATTGGTACTTTGGTGAAGGCCATTTCATGTAAACAGCCTTAGTGTCGGATTCATATTCATAAACAAAAATCTTTGGCAAAAAGAGTTAAGGTTGAAAATATGTTTCAATTGACTCCAACCAACACTTTTCTTACTAAAAATTCTACATGGTATAAATACCCAAATGTTAGCATATCTGGAAATACACAGCTAAGGGCCCAGTTAGTTCTCCACTGCTATTGTAACCCACACACCTTCTGGGTGTGGTGTTCTGTCCCATCTGGTGGCACCAAGACCACTTAAAGAGAGAGATAAAATGAGTCTGCTCTATAGCCTTAGTTAACAGGTGGTTGGCGTTTAGCTCATGCTGTAAAGGCTCATGCACTAAGTGCCAGAGATCCCAGGTTCAATCCCGCCCCATAATGACCGGGGTCTGTCAGCGTTACAAGAGGGATTGAACCTGGGATCTCTGGAGCTTAGTGCATGAGCCTCTACAGCATAAGCTAAAAGCCAACTGGCTGTTAGCTAAGGCTTTAGAGCAAACTCACTAATCTCTCTCTAAGTGTTCTCGGTGCCTCTAGATGGAACAGAACACCACACCCAGAAAGTGTGTGGGTTACACTATCACTTGCTATTGCTCTTCTCAAGAGAAACTACCCCTCTAAAATTATCAGAAGTATATACAAAGGTCAAAATAACAAATTATTACCCTGGGATGGGATGCAGCATACAAAATTCCAGGAAGATTGGTTTCTTTTTGGCTAAATTTAGGGGTCAGGGGCATTAAATGGGGCTAGCCACACACACATTAAACATTTTGTGTATAATAAATGTCATCATGTTTCTTTCAGTTCACCTGTTGACAAAGGATTTTCAGATGCACTTATCATTGGCCTAACTCAGCTCCCACTGAAGTCAGTGACAATGGTGAATGCTTTTGAAAATCCCAAATATGTCATCTTCACCTTGAAGAAAGTTGTATTTATCCAATTCTTTCTACATTATAATTTTTAATGTCTCCTAAGGTGTCAAAACAACTTGGTATAGGTATGGATAAATTTGTTATATTCTCATTTCTGCTATTACTATAGGGAATAGATGAAAGAACGGATTTGCTTTTTCTTCCTTTATCTTTGCAATCTCCTGTAGCCACATTCACACTTGATGCCAAGCTTTTAAAAAGTCATCTTTTCACACATCTCCTTAAAAACCATATCCACCTCTGAAATTAGCTGAGATTTTTTTTCTGTTTAGGCCCTTAAGTGTATTTGGGCCTGATCCAGAGCCAGCAGAAGTTAATGGGCAGCTTTCCTTTGACTTCCAGGGACTTTGGATCAGATACAACTGACCTTGCCAAATCTAAGTCATTTTTAAAAATTTCTAGAATACCTATCTAGAGAAATGGCAGGCTCTGCTGATAAAATGAGAGAGATTTTATGCTCTGAAATATTAGAGTTGTTAATACAGAATGATCTCCTACCAGGTGCTATTAAAAATGCTTGCTTAATCAAAATAACAATTTTAAAGCCCATTTTCATATTTGACGCATGTCAAAAAAACTCAGAAATTAAATGTTTTAGAATACCATTTAAAACTGACTACTCACTATAAATATGTCTGACTACTCTGCTCCTAAACATGAAGACCCTCTAAATATTCCAGAAAAGTGGCAATATACAGTTGTACCCCCCACTTCCAACTGCATGACTGATTCCATTTTAATCTCCATATAAATAGAGTGTTGGAAACACAATTAATTTTCAGATCAGTGAAAACAAGGCTGGAATTTTGTATTCTGTAGAACTTCAGTTCTGTAGAACTTCAGTTGTTAACTTGCACATCTGTCATAAATTTACAAAAAAGCACACATGCAATGTGATAATATGAATATGACTCATCTGAAAAGGAAAAACTATGTTTTCTGTATAGTTATATAGCTAAAGCACCATACTCATTATGCAAAAAAATTAAAAAGTTAGCTTATTATAAACATATATTTAAAGAATTTATGCACACAAATAAAGATCAGCCACAAAGTCATCCTAATTTGGATATTTTTTTCACTGGATCCCATCCTCTGTTTTTCTATCTTTCACCTCTTCAGGGCAGTGGCTGTATATTTTGTACTGAACAGCACTGAGCACTCTGGTACTAAGGGCTCAATCATGCACCAGTGAAGTTAATGGGAGTTTGTCCAGTGAGTTCAGTGAGAGCTGGATCAGGCCCTAAACAAATAATAATTGTATATTCTGAATTTATTTCATTGAGCATAATGCTTCTGTATTTCCCAAGAAATTGGGTGTGACTGATAGAGAGAAGTATATATTTTTGAATGATCA
>NW_020664393.1:26278561-26498701 GCF_002925995.2 Terrapene triunguis
AACCCTTCAAAAATTCATCTGTTATGGTGTTTGTTCATTTTTGTAATTCTCAGGAATCAAAGAGGCTCCAGAAGCCTCCAAGGAAGAATCCAAATATTGGGTTTGTATTGTTAGATGTTACCTCGATCACTTTGACCTCAATTGCACCAGGTGATGGATGGTCTGACCATGGTACTGAGAGAGTCCAAAAATACACCCAACTCACCCATTGTACACATTTTGGGCCAAATCCTGTTCTCAGTTATATGAGTGTAGCTACAGTTGATTCAATAGCAAGTGGACCCCCTTCTTTACAACTAGCTGGGTGAAGGTTATGGCAAACAAACAGTCATTAACATGGCAAATTAAATCCCCCTACAATGGGGGATGTGGAACTGATTGTACTTTTGACAAATGGGTTGAATCTTTACCCAAACTTTCTTCTCTGTAATGGCTATTACTGCTTTGCCTTACTCCTTTTACTACTGTCCATTGTGGGACTTTTTCCAAGTGACATTATGTTAATAGTGCCATTATCAGAGTGGAAGCAGGATTTTAAAAGGGTGCAGTGAAGATTTAGTGTGGCTCTGAGGGCACCTGTATCAATGGTCAAATCTCAGGCCTGTCCTCTCACTTTTAGAACCTGTAACATATTTTTGCATGTTGATCTGTAATCCTGACATGTATTAATACTTTTCCTATTTAGGGAGAGACCAGTGCTGCCCTAATACCCATTTCTTTTAAAAAATATCTAAATCCTTATGTAAAATTCTTTATACTAATTGCCCTGTGATGCAGCCTTCTATTATAATGACCAGAAAACTAGCAGTTCCTTTGTTGTTAATGTTCATTGTTATTTACAGGTTTTGCTCTGTTCTGGACTGGTTAGCTGGAAGTAGAAAAGTGCTAACAATTACTAGATTGCGGGATATTTGGGGCTTAGTCATGCTTGAATATATGGAACTAATAGGATATGTGTTGATCACACCTGTATGTTGTACCCTGTTTCCCTCTGTCTCTGTCTTTTTAGGTTATAAGCTTTCTTTACCTTATAAGCTCGTTGGGAGAAGGCCTATGTCTACATATGTGTTTATAAAAGTCTCAGTTAACAGGGCCCCAAGCCTGATTGAGATCTTAGGGTTGTATCACCATATAGATGTAAGCAGAGTCAGGATGAGCTCTACCCTGACATCTGGTGGTGAATTATGGCAAGTGTGGAAAAGAACTCCAGGGGCTGATCTTATTTGCATAGGCACACCCACTCGCCTGGCAGGAAACACAGCAACTGAAAGTGGTTACTTTGGCTGGTGTGGGATCCCCAGTTTCTCTATTATTGGGGCAGGAAGAATAAAGTTTTGTTACCCTGATTCTGTGAATCAAGGCCAGTGGAACTGTTGTATGACAGAAGGACTGAGTGAATCCGTCACCATTACCTAAGTAGCATTTGCTTGTCAAGGGGCATGGGTTACAAAACCCAGTGAATTGAGAGAGGATGGGGACAGGTATTTGTACCTGATGGTATGGGCCCCCTCTGAGGGTCCGAAACACCAATTGCACCACCTCCTCTCTCCACTGTGGAATATCAGAGCTAACTTTGATTCCCTTAGGAGTCTAGTTACAGGCTGCTGAGCTGAATTCACTTTGGGTCACTGGTGCACCAGCACTGGGGCTCCCCTACTATGAGCTGAAATTGCTAAGAGCTGAAATCACAAAAGAGCTGATGTTATTAAGAGCTGAGATCACTGAGGCTATGTTAACTAGTGGGGGAGCCTGAAGCTATATTGCTCAGCAGCTGGTGGAGCAATTTGTGGGGACGACTGGAGGAGCAGAGAGCGGTGTGGAGCCTTGCAGGGCCGGTTGGAGTGGCCCAAGGAACGGCGAGCGGAGCTGTTTGCGGGGACGGCTGGAACGGCTCACAGGTCGGTGAGCGGAGCGGAGCAGCTTGTAGAGCAGAGCAGTTCGTGGGATGGCAGGAAAGTGGACTGGCTCGTGGTAAAGGCTGCGGCGGAACCCCCATGGAGAAACAGACGGCTGGCCAGCCTCGGATCACGTAAGGTGCCCCTTAACACCCTGCGTGCCCCCCCCTTTTACTCTGGGGCTGCACTGACCAGGGGCAGAGACTTTGGGGGTTGTTGAACTTTTGGGACTTTGGGTGGTTGCTGGACCCCAGAGACTTTGGGGATGTTGGACTTTGGGGACTCTGGGTGATTTTTGGGTTGCTGGATTCAAGAACCAAAGGGAAAGGACACAGCCCAATTTGCTGGG
Organism: Terrapene triunguis; assembly: GCF_002925995.2. Classification (NCBI taxonomy): domain Eukaryota; kingdom Metazoa; phylum Chordata; order Testudines; family Emydidae; genus Terrapene; species Terrapene triunguis. The sequence goes on from NW_020664393.1 coordinate 26,280,806, forward strand.
GTGGGTTTTGCTCATGGTTTGTGTTATGAATCCTGTTTGTGGTGTTTTTCCAATTTTATGCTGATGTCGTTTACCTCATGTCATTAAACATTTTCTGCTTCACTCAGACTCCGTGCTTGCGAGAGGGGAAGTATTGCCTCTTAGAGGTACCCAGGGGGGTGGCATGTAATTGTCCCAGGTCACTGGGTGGGGGCTCGAGCCGGTTTTGCATTGTGTTATTGAAACGGAACCCCTAGATACAGAACCCGGCCCTTGTTGCTGCCAACTTAGATGGGCAGAAGGGTTACATAAATAATATTTAAGATCGGCCTGGAACATGGAGGGCAGTGGAGATGTGAGATTGTAATACTTGTCTCTGCCTTCTTCCTAAACATGAAGACCCCCCTAAATATTCCAGAAAAGTGGCAATATATTACAGGTGTACCCCTCACTTCCAACTGCATGACTGATTCCCTTTTAATCTCCATATAAATAGAGTATTGGAAACACAATTAATTTTCAGATCAGTGAAAACAAGGCTGGAAAAATGTGGCCTATGTTATTCTTCATTATGGCCTGCATCTTTAGTACAGTGCTAAGTTTTCATCTTCTATTGGAAAATAGCATTTTTACCACCCAAAGTATATGGGATTCCAATAAAAACCTTCAAATCAGTACTTCTCTTTTCTTAAAGGCAATCTCTGTCACTTGGGACAAGCGGCATCTTTCGACACAGGCAGGTCAGGTGTCTCAGGATGGACTTTCACTACAGAAAAGGGACACTCTGCCAGAAGATGTAGGCCAGCCAATCTGAAAACAAGTTCCCTGTGTTAGGAGAAGGGATGATAGACATAGGAAGGCTGAGGGCAAGGATAGTCCCTTTCAGTGCAGAGGACTGCACTAGATGACCTATTGAGGTCCCTTCCTGTCCTACACTTCTATGATTCAGTGCCATTATTTTGTTTTGATGTGTTCCCACTAAAATACACCTTTATGCCAGATCTAGGACTACTTGCAATGATAAAAACTGAACTAGAAAAAACTCTAGAGAATATATAGAAGGAAAAAATCCTGTAGGATTGTTTAAACTGGAAGTCCAATGACTGTACAGTGTGGTTTCCCACTCTGGTGCCAGCCTTCCATCAAGCCTGCAAGGGGCGGGAAGAATTAAGAATATAAGAATGGCCATACTGGGTCAGACCAAAGATCCATCCAGCCCAGTATCCTGTCTACCAACAGTGGCCAATGCCAGGTGCCCCAGAGGGAGTGAACCTAACAGGTAATGATAAAGTGATCTCTCTCCTGTCATCCATCTCCACCCTCTGACAAACAGAGGCTAGGGACACCATTCCTTACCCATCCTGGCTAATAGCCATTAATGGTCTCTTTTAAACCCTGTTATAGTCCTAGCCTTCACAACCTCCTCAGGCAAGGAGTTCCACAGGTTGACTGTGCGCTGTGTGAAGAAGAACTTCCTTTTATTTGATTTAAACCTGCTGCCCATTAATTTCATTTGGTGGCCCCTAGTTTTTATATTATGGGAACAAGTAAATAACTTTTCCTTATACACTTTCTCCACACCACTCATGATTTTATATACTTCTATCATATCCCCCCTTAGTCTCCTCTTTTCCAAGCTGAAGAGTCCTAGCCTCTTTAATCTCTCCTCATATGGGACCCGTTCCAAACCCCTAATAATTTTAGTGCCCTTTTCTGAACTTTTTCTAATGCCAGTACAGTATATCTTTTTGAGATGAGGAGACATTTGCCTTGCTTGTTGGCCCTGACAGAAGTAGTATTGCCCTAACAGCTTAGTCCTTTGCAAATAGCTTCATCTCTATAAGCTCCAAAAACCTCCTCCTCCTTCTCCTCCTCCTCTTCTGTGCTTGGAATTTTGCCCTCTTCCAACCCATGATCACCACCTATACTGCCCCAATCCTAACTGAGCTCTCAGTAGAATTTGGCACCATTTCTCACCTTTCTTTTCCACCCACCAAAAGAAACTCACCTCCTTAACCCTAATTGAATCCCCCTTTGCTTTTCCCCCTGCTCCTATTGCCCTCCCAGATTTACCCTCCCCTGATAGCTGAGAATTAAATAGATTGGAGTAAAAGACAAAATGGAATAAATTTGTGGGGAGTAAGAATTGTGCAAAGGGGTGAGGGAAAGCCTGAGAACCAATTGATGAATAAAGAAGGCAAGAATTGAAAAAAATTGGAAGAAGAGGACAAACTGGAAATTGAATAGAGAGGTTATAGATTGTTCAATTAATGAGAGGACAGATGGCTGGGGCAAGTGGAGAATTTATGGGAGAGAATGGACAATTGGTCTATGGTGTGAAGAGCTGGAGACTGACCAACAGATGGATGTACAAAGCAAAAAGTAGGGGATAGAAAGAACAGTGGATACGAGGGGCAAATCCTGGATGGATATTAGGGGCACGGGAAGGGGAAAAAGGAGGGAGAGGGTGAGGGAAGTGCGAGAGAGTGGGCTCAAGGGAAAAGGATAGCGAGGGGGAAGATTTAAAGACCATAGAAGAAGGGGAACAATTGGGATAGAAGAGGGGAGAATCCTTTTATGTATGTTTATTTAGGTCTCTGGCAAATCCAAAGATGCTTTGGAGGGTGGTCCCTGTTGTTTGATGGGTGGCATTTGTTACTCAGAAGATAACTTGCCAGATACAGGTATAACTATATTTTTTGTTATGAAATGCTTAAAAATCTTATTAAATGTTGGCCATATCTCCCGACACTTCCCCATGTGCCCCCCGGCCTAGTACTCCCAGCCTCCCCACTTCTGTCTGGCTTGGGGGCCCGCTGCCACCCAATCAGCGCAGGCTACCTCACCCCAGCGTGCCCTGCATCTGAACCACACGGACTTCCCCTGATTAGTCTATTCCCTTCAGAGGAGGGCGGGGGTTACAGAATTGGGGAGCCAATCAGAAAGAAGAGCTGCCCCATTCTCGCCTCTGGGTAGCGGCGGTGGGCGCCTGTGGCAGGGGGCTCTCGGGTGTCAGCGGCGCAGGGGCAGTGAGCGTGGAGGGTGCGCAGCGCAGCGGTGGTTAGCAGCGCGGATTAGAGATTGCCTTGCCACCGCCGCTGCGTTAGGAGGAGGGATCTGCGCTTGTGCAGAAGCTTGCTCATTGCTTTACTTTTGCAGCCCGGGGCAGGGACATTATGCCGAAGAGAAAGGTAACGCGCCTCTCTGCCTGTGTTGATTGTGTTGTGGTGCATTCCTTTTGACGCCCGTTTGCCGTTAATAATCTCAGCCTCAGGTTGCCTGTAAACCTGGGGCGATTTTTTTGGACTGCGCTGATTGAGTCTGGGTATTTGTACTGCCTGTTGCAAATATCTTCCACCCTTCCCTGCGGTTGCTGATTTATTGATTTACTCCTTACTTCCTCTAACCTTGTGGTGAGGGCTGCAGTTGTCACTCCCTCCTCTCGAATGCGAACTCGCTGTCACAACTCCGATCTCCCCCCCCCCCCCCCGGAAAAAAAATGCAGCAGCTGCAGCTTCGCCTTTTACCTCCCCCGGAGGAGTTTCCTGCTTGCAAACTCCAAGCAGTAGCTCATCAATCTTTGACAAAATCTCCCGTGTGCTGGCTGATTCTGCCCTCGGCTGAGTCTGCGTTCTGCCTTGCATGGTGCCCCGGTGATGGCTCCAAGGTAAAAGGCGGAAGGGAGAGAAAAGCCATGTTTAAAACAAACTACACCCTTCTCCTTGCCTCCTGTGACAGACCCGTATGTACCAACTCTGGTGTCAATCAGGACAGGAGTCTGCACAGACAGGGCCCCGTGCAGCACAGGGGGGATCTGCTTACACATGGTATCAACAACAGCAGAGAGTTTAAAAACAGCACCATGGGAGACGACTCTGTACAACACAGCAGAGCGCTACACACCCCAGAGACGGGCAAGGGGGTGGGGAGCTGTTTCTGCAGAGCCTCTGTGTAGCTTGAGACTTTTACTGAACGAGTGTATTTGCCTCCCTCCTCCCAGTCACTTCCCCTCCTCCCTTCTGCCTCAGTGTTTCCTTCCTTCCTTCCTCTGCAGAGCTGCTACTGCTGGGATTTACTTGCGTCCCTCATTTGCCTCCCGAGTCCCAGGCTGTGCCGTACTTTACTTTTCCTTCTCTCACATTTTCTCCCTTCCCTTCGTGGTGGAGGCTCTGGTATTTTTGAGGGGGAGGTGATGCTTCACTTGCCCACCCTCCCCAGTGACCCCCATGCTGGAAACCATTCCAGGCAAAAGTGCAATATGTGTTTAACTGATCTTACTCTTTTGCCTAGTACTGTCTGTCTGCCTACTATCTGAAATACTATTAATAATGTTAACTTCCATAATTGTCTGTTATGGGGCTTCTTGCACCTTCTTTAAGGCATCTGATACTGTCCACTTTTGGAGGCAGGACACAGGAATAGATGAACCACTGGTTTGATCCTGTATGAGAATTCCTTTCTTTCTCTTAATTCAGGAAGTAAGGAATGTAAAGGGTTACAAACTTGCAAATTATTTATTACTATTTGATTCTTTCACACACTCAGTGCCTGAGCTTCAGGGAACATCTGTAGTATTTTGAAAATGCTCATTTGTTACAGACTGTTACAACTGTTAACAGACATTTCACTAGGGCTGGGTTTTCTAAGGGGCCTATGAAAGTTAGCACCCAGTTTGGGAGTTGGGTAGCTAACAGCCTTTGGCCCCCTTGAAAATCCTGGCCTGTAGCACTTTTCTTTCTACTGCAATTACTAATGGAGTGTAATTAGAGACTTGACACTAATATACTGCGGTTTAAAAAAAAACCCAACAGACAAACCAGTGACAACAACAAAAAACTCTGCAGTCTTTTAATATTAAACTAGGTCAACTGAGGAGAGGCAATTTTACTGTATTGGAGATGTCCAGAATGTCCACCTATGACCTCCGCATATTGCAGATCATGGTTGAATCTGAAAACTGTTTTAATAGGGTAATCGTTAGATGATCATTTCCACATACTTGAGTTCCATTTTTGTCCTGTACTGATTCCTTGCTGCATTACGGGTACAGAAAAAATATTCAGTGCTCCACTGAAGTATTTCCATTTTTAATTTTTTTTTAACTTGAGTTGATATATTTCTCATGAAATTGAGGGACTAATAGCTCCGTACATAATACTTGGCTTACAATTAAAAGATAAAATGATTAAGAGTTTGGAACGGGTCCCATATGAGGAGAGATTAAAGAGGCTAGGACTCTTCAGCTTGGAAAAGAGGAGACTAAGGGGGGATATGATAGAGGTATATAAAATCATGAGTGATGTGGAGAAAGTGGATAAGGAAAAGTTATTTACTTATTCCCATAATACAAGAACTAGGGGTCATCAAATGAAATTAATAGGCAGCAGGTTTAAAACAAATAAAAGGAAGTTCTTCTTCACGCAGCACACAGTCAACTTGTGGAACTCCTTACCTGAGGAGGTTGTGAAGGCTAGGACTATAACAGCATTTAAAAGAGAACTGGATAAATTCATGGTGGTGAAGTCCATTAATGGCTATTAGCCAGGACGGGTAAGGAATGGTGTCCCTAGCCTCTGTCTATCAGAGGGTGGAGATGGATGGCAGGAGAGAGATCACTTGATCATTGCCTGTTAGGTTCACTCCCTCTGGGGCACCAGGCATTGGCCACTGTCGGTAGACAGGATACTGGGCTAGATGGACCTTTGGTCTGACCGGGTACGGCCTTTCTTATGTTCTTATACTGTATCATTTTCTTCATCATACTCTGTCACTACATTCTTGTCCAGGCCTAAAATGCTCCTTCTTTTCCACGGCTGTGCCTTTCATAAGTGAAGACTGATGATTAGGCTGTGCTTTGAGGAAGCTCTTTGAAGCTAGTCCTACACATTTCATTAGGAACCTTGCAAAGCTCTCCCATGCTTCCCTGACATTTTTACATTCTTTCCCTGCAGATCGTCTTCAATACTTCAAAAATATCTTGGTGGTCTGCAAAATTAAATGAGGTCTCTTTCCCCCATGATTGAGGAGCACATTGTGGCTAAACAATGGGCTTGGATTTTTGTTATGTGTTGTTTCAGTTGGCGCTGGTATACACTAAAAACGTAGGTTGGTATAACTGTCACTCAGGGAGGGGGAAAATCCACACCCCTGAGCAACGCAGTTATACCAACTGAACTCACAGTGTAGACAGCGCTAAGTCAACAGGAGGGCTTCTCCTGTCAACATAGCTACTGCCTCTTGGGGAGGTGGAGTACCTATGCCAATGGGAGAAACTCATGCATTGGCATAGGTCGTGTCTTCAATAAACACTACAGTGGCAGAGCTGCAGCACTGTAAGTGTAGATAAGCTCTTAGCCTTTGAGAAATAAGTCTGTAAAAGAGAACTTGGGTTTTTTCTTTTGTTCTCTGTCATAATTAGTCTTTTAAAATTACATCCACAATTGAAGTACTTAAAGGGAAGCTTATTAAGTAAAGTTAATGTATTTAGCTTTGTGAGTCTTTTTGTGAATGAATAGTCTTGAAGCTAAGTGTGTTTTATTAATTCTGATTCTTGGAAAGCCCAGAAACTCATGGGAAGTAGAGACTATAGGCTTGTCCACATGGGGAAATTGACTGGCATAGCTATGGTGGAATAATTACTTCATCATTATTCTGGAATAAAGTCACTTTTATTCCAGAATAGAGTGTCCATATGGGGAAATTATACTAGCATAGCTATTGTGGAAAAATGATTTCACTGTAGCGTTGCCAGTAAATTTCTCTGTGTAGAGAAATCCTACTTGTATATCCATTACTGAAGTGGGTTTCCTAGTTAAAACAAATATTAACACAGAAAAATGTGATTTGATGCTTGTTTAGTTGGGAAATTATAACGGTCTCTAATAAAAGAAATTACAGATACCCAATACTTCGGTTTGCATGTTTATGGGGCTATGTGTCTAACTAGTAAATTTGCAGAAAGGGCGTGTAGGAAATGCAGAAGTAAAAACAGGTTCATACCTGTCTTTATGCATGCTTTATTTATCTAACCAGATTGACCAGTCATGCCCCTTTTTCCTTTTGTCCCTTAACTCTTTCTTCTATGTGTAACTCAAGAAGTCAGCATCTGAATCCCTTCATTATCAAACAAGGGTTGGAAATTACTTTTTAATTTAGTTTCCCCAACTCTGATGGGCCACTGGTTATGGGAGTGGAAGGGGCAAGTGAAAACATTTGTGCATTGAGTTGAAGTCAAATACCACAATAAAACAAAGAGAGGTTGAGCGCTGGACTCTTCCAGTCAGACCTTCACATGTGTTATTGGTTGTTGTAACACCACATAATGAAGTGAATACAACCTTTCACAAAGAGAATAGTGTGCATGCATGGTATAAACTAGAACATTTGTGTGATATTGGTAGCAGGGAACTCTTTTTGGAGTTTGTCTTTTTTGTTGTTGTTCTTCTTCAGTCCCAGTTGAACTTCTCTTTCAAAAATACAATATAAGCTGGTTTGGAATGAGTACATTCTTTTATAGCTATGAAACAGGTACACTAAAAATGTCTTTCCATCAACCATAAAAAAATGAGGAACCAAAATCTGTCCTATGACAAACTCACAGTAGCATGAAAAGTCTGGTTGCCAAGGATTTTTTTTTTTAAATGGTTTAACATGATCACCATCAAATTGCAGTATTTGTGGGCCTGAGTATTTGTGCATAATGACTGAGAAATATAAAGAGGTCAGTAACTTGTCCAAGGTCAGACAGGGAGTCTGTGGTTTAGTTGGGATTACACTCCAGAGTGATTCTCTTTGTTCCTTCTGTCTAACCATAAGACAATACTGTTTGAACCTGTTCTCAAAAAGTTTTTCTGACTTGGTGTTGAACCAAATGTGAGGACTAATTGCAGCTTGATTTTTTTTTTAAATCTTTTTTTAACAACACTGTTGACCACTATAGTATTATTTCAAAGCAAGAAAAACGACTTAATGGATGCATCTTTAATTAGTCATATGAGTAGGTCATTTGCACACTTATTGCAATCCCAAATCCCAACTCATGCAATAGGGTTGATGGCAGATTGTGGTGTATGCTTAGCAGAGATAACAAGGGATTTTGGGTTAATATCTGTGGTAGGGGACTATAGAATTCTAAAAACTCATTTAAAAAAAATCTGTGTACATTGTTTTTTTTTAACTATGCTAAAGGAGTATGAAGATTGCAACATCAAGTATTTACAAGTTATGAAATGCCTTAATTTGGCCTTACGAATTATGATATACTGTTTTAATAATATGATTACATATTACTCTTTCTACAGGACCTCATTTAGCACACAGGATGCACAGTGCTAGCTGAATGGGTATCTATTAAATATTTTGTTTACTCCTCCTCATTAAATGTGTGGCTCCAGACCTTACTCACTGCACACCATCCAAGCCCTACACTAAATACAGAATTAGTTTCCTCATGGATTTGTCTATAGTTCTCTCAATGCCTCAATCCTTTCACAGATTCATAGAGCTCCCCCCCCCCAAGTTACATTTGAGCAGAACTTGTTTTGACTCTTCAAAGCTTGACAAGAAAATAATACTTATTTTTATTTATGCCAAAAATTAAAGTTTATCACATTTAGGTGTAGTGTAATGGAGAAGTGTTGAGTGTCAAAGAAAATGCTTGAGTGATGCTTCTTCTATATATAGGTTTCAGAGTAGCAGCCGTGTTAGTCTGTATCCGCAAAAAGAACAGGAGTACTTGTGGCACCTTAGAGACTAACAAATTTTATTAGAGCATAAGCTTTCGTGGGCTACAACCCACTTCTTCGGATGCATATAGAGTGAAACATATATATATACACACACATACAGAGAGCATGAACAGGTGGGAGTTGTCTTACCAACTCTGAGAGGCCAATTAAGTAAGAGGAAAAAAAACTTTTGAAGTGATAATCAAGATGGCTCAGTACAGACAGTTTGATAAGAAGCAAGTGTGAAAATACTTACAAGGGGAGATAGATTCAATGTTTGTAATGGCTCAGCCATTCCCAGTCTTTATTTAATCCTGTGTTGATTGTGTCTAGTTTGCATATCAATTCCAGCTCAGCAGTCTCTCATTGGAGTCTGTTTTTGAAGTTTTTCTGTTTTAAGATAGCCACCTGCAGGTCTGTCATAGAATGGCCAGACAGGTTAAAGTGTTCTCCCACTGGTTTTTGAGTATTATGATTCCTGATGTCAGATTTGTGAACTCCCACCTGTTCATGCTCTCTGTATGTGTGTGTATATATATCTCCTCAATATATGTTTCACTCTATATGCATCCGAAGAAGTGGGTTGTAGCCCACGAAAGCTTATGCTCTAATAAATTTGTTAGTCTCTAAGGTGCCACAAGTACTCCTGTTCTTCTATATATAGTTACAAGAAATTTTGTGTTCAGATGTCCAGATAAAAACAGATGGAAGTTACTTGGTCACGCTTTATATTAAAAATACAATTGTAAGTATCTGATGAAGGGTTAATGATGTTATAAGCATTTTGCAGACATGGGTATATTACGCGTTTATAGGTGGCTGTAAACACACCAGTATCAGGTGCTAGAGGTGGCCATAAGCTAAGGGTACTGAAACAATTTATATAGTGGGGGTGCTGAAAGCCAAAGTTTACGAAACTGTAAACCCTGCATGTGATGGAAACCACTTCAAGCCAGGAGTTGCGGCAGCACCCCCAGCTCTCCTACTTCCAGCACCTATGCTATAAGCCATGTTTATAATCAACCTGTTCACTCTAACAATTTGTAATACATTTATTAAAACATATATTCCATTTATTAATTCATTGCTCCCTTTAGCCCTGTGGTGACCCCTTTCACACAGCAAGCCTCTGAGTGTGACCCCACCTTCTTATAAATTAAAACACTTTTTTATATTTAACACTGTTATAAATGCTGGAGGTGAAGTGGGGTTTGGGGTGGAGGCTGCAGCTCGTGACCCCCCCGTGTAATAACCTCATGACCCTCTCAGGGGTCACAACCCCCAGTTTGAGAACCCTTGTTTTAGCACATGTCGCCCATCCACTAATTCCAATTCAATTTCGGCCTGAACAACACAGCCTCCCATTCAGAGTGTTCATGTGAATTATCAGTGTAAGGCCATTCACAACATTGTTCCATGTATTAAAGTATAAAGCAAATTGTATTGTTAGCTACAGTTCATCAGGTATCATAAGTTATTGTCTCACAGTTTAAAAATTAACAGGTGCAAACAATCCATTTATATAAAGGGATTTTAGAAAAAGTACTGCCTCTTCTCAATGGAGATAAAAAATGGATTTGAAAGCAGAGCAGCAAGTCAATCGAAAAATGTTATTTCAGACTGTGGGATATCAGTTTTGTTGATAAGCTTCACAAAATTAGTCTACTGTGTGTAAGGGAAACAGATATGCCAAAAGATGTAGCTAACATATGCTACACAATTAAAAGTTTGCTTTGATTAATAAATTACTGAGTTCTAATTTCTCCATTGAAATGTATCAATTGTACCAAAAGCAATTGTTTTGTATATGTTTGTCCTAGTCTGAGGTCTATGTTAATACTGTTGTAGCAAAGTAGTTTAAAATTACATTTTACTGGAAATTATCATAGTATCGTTTGTGTAGAGTGAAGGCAAACCAGGTTATGATGTCTCTTATAATCCTACAAAATGTGATTTCTATAGCTTCAATAAAAATTTCCTCTTCTTTAATTCAGCATACCTTCTAAGGTACTAAAGAAGGGTGGTTCATCCACATGCTTATGTTTAGAGAGGATTTTTCAAGTGCTAGACATATACCCCAAATTGTGATCCTTTCTCCTGCAGACTAAGCTAGCTTGTTACTTCAGTCTTCCCTAAAGGCCACTACTCAAGTGCAGCAGGACATAGTGTTGATTCAGTGGGTGACACTCAGACTAAGTCAGTACTGAACAAGTGCCCTAGCATAACGAAAGAGGGCACTGATTTTTTAGGTGCCCTCTTCTAAATGAGATAAAACCTACGTGCTATATAAAGATCCATGGCACTTTTCCCAAAATAGGGATATTTAACCTCTGTGTCCTGGCTAATGTGTATCTTCATAAATCTTATAAATCGTCCTATGACTTGAATTCATTTCCTGTTGGAAACAGTATTGTAATGTTCTGTGCTTCTTAAACAGTTGATGTATTTCTGTGGTCATAACAGTAGAAGATCCTAGAACTATAGGACTGGAAGGGACTTCGAGAGGTCTTATAAATCAGTCCCATGCACTCAAGGCAGGACTAAGTATTATGTAGACCATCCCTGACGGGTGTTTGTCTAACCTGCCCTTAAAATCCTCCAATGACAGAGATTCCAGAACCTCCCTGGGCAATGTATTGCAGTGCTTAACTGTGCTGACAGAAAGTTTTTCCTAATGTCCAACCTAAAATGCCCTTGCTGCAATTAAAGCCCATTGCTTCTTGTCCTATTCTCGGAGGTTAAGGAGAACACTTTTTCTCCCTCCTCCTTGTAACAACCTTTTTCTGTACTTGAAAACTGTTATCATGTCCCCTCTCAGTCTTCTATTCTCCAGACTAAACAAATCCAATTTTTTCAGTCTTTCCTCATAGGTCATGTTTTCTAGACCTTTAATTATTTTTGTTGCTCTCCTTTAGACTTTCTCCAATTTGTTCACATCTTTCCTGAAATGTGGTGCCCAGAACTGGACACAATATTCCAACTGAGGCCTGATCAGCATGGAGTAAAGCAGAAGAATTACTACTTGTGTCTTGCTTACAACACTCGGGCTAATACATCCCAGAATGATGTTTGCTTTTTTTTGCAACAGTGTTACACTGTTGACTCATATTTAGCTTGTGATCCACTATGACCCCCAGATCCCTTTCCACAGTACTCCTTCCTAGGCAGTCATTTCCTATTTGTATGTGTGCAACTGATTGTTTCTTCCTAAGTGGAGTTCTTTGCACTTTTCGTTATTCAATTTCATCTTGTTTACCTCAAACTATTTCTCCAGTTTGTCTAGATCATTTTGAATTTTAATTCTATCCTCCAAAGCACTTGGAACCCCTCTCAGCTTGGTATTGTCCACAAACTTTATAGGTGTACTCTCTATGCTGTTGTCTAAATCACTAATGAAGATATTGAACAGAACCGGGACTGATAACTGTGTAGTTTATAATCTGTAATATTTTGAAAGCACTTTGAGATCCTTCTGGGTGAAAGGTATTATAGAATAGGTTGCATCAAAACGTATCAGGGGACTATTCAGCTATGTCTGCTCTAGACTCTTTCCTTCTTCCCTCTCTCCCCAGTCAGTCTCCCAGTGTTGTCCTATCACTGGTGATGGCAGTAAAGGGAGTGCTAATATAGATGGGATTCAGATGGCTGACAGCATTTGTACTATTGTATTGTCTAGATCAACGTGAGCAGAGTTCGAAGATGCTGTGAGGAAAAATGTCAGTGCCCACTCTTTAGATCTACTGGAGGTAGCACTAGTGTAAAAAGATATCTATCTATCTATCTTAAAGTCTCGTATGGACAGGGTCTTTTGAGAGCCATTTTTAAAGCTGGTTCATACTCAGATGGGTTCTAATAAACTTTAAAGGGCTATTGTGGACAAGCCAAAACCTTGTTAGAATCATTTTTAAAATCTGCTTTCCAAGATATGAACATAGGCTTGATAATAATTCTTAGATGGCTTTGGCCCCTCCATACTAGTTCTTTAAACCATGTTAGAACCCAAATTAGCAGGTACCATGTTTAAATGCAGTTTGTAACAAGGGTAAATGGAACCAAATAAATGTAAGGTCATGTTGTAAGGTAACATTTGGCTTTTAAGTCTTCACACATCAGTGCCTTTCATCTCTGCCCCTCCCAACAGCCAACTTCAATTGACAACACAAGAAACTAGGGTTGGGGATACAGAGGATGTATTACTGGGCAAAATAGCCTCTCAAGGACATGCTGTACTCTTAGTCACAAATATAATTTTTAAAATAGGTGTTTCAAATACTAATTATCAATCAAACTGTTAGAACACATTTTGGGGACAGGAAAGGAAAGTTGAGAGATGGACAGACAAGAGCCTGTGATCGTTGAACAGTCACCAAGGGAGAGACGTTTGAGTCATGGTTATTCTAAAAGGTGTGTGATCTGGTACACTGTACAGCATATCCAGGTATGGCCCTATCAGAGGGGACAGAATTCCTGGGTGTCACCCCTCCAAGACAGCCTATCCTACAGAATAAGGGTGAACCTATAACAGAAATAGAAGGGTCAAAACAGGAAATGGAGTCCCGTGTTCTGGGGGGTGTTTGAGTGAACAAAACACCCCCCAGAGCTAAGGGGGAACCTAAGAATGCAGAGACCCCACTGGCACCAGGGCTTCTGTGTAGATTCATGCTGGACGTGAGGAGGACGTGTCACGTGCCTTTCTCAAAGGGAAGCGGGTAGCATGATGAATTTGCTAAGCAAGAAACTACCATTCCCTCAGCCCCCTTCCCACTGACCTACAACCTTGCAGGGTGGGCATGCACATACATCCCCTTCCCCTGGTCGGGAGGGGGTGGAAACTCTATGGACCACCCTAGCCCAGGAAGTAACCTTGTTCTGAGGGGAAGTGGTAGCTCCATGGCAAACTGGGAGCAGCGGAGAAGCTGAATGCAGAAGAAACTTTTGGGGAGCCTCATGCAGAGCTGGCTGCAGCAGCAGTCAGGGAACTCTGTGAAAAGGCTGTGACTCACTGAGTCGCAATCTGGTTCAGGTCTGGCCACAGCCTGTGAGGAAGCAGCAGAGACTGGGCAGGGAACCAGTGCAGAGTGGCCCCAAGGAGAGAGACAGCTAACTGATCCTGGCCTGGAAACCTGCGAGCTCCTATTTCCCTGTAGCATAGACTGGATTGGAGAAGGAACCCCAGGCACTAGGCCTGAGGAACCCTAATTCTCATTGGAGTGCCCCCTGACCCCTGAAAGGGCCCAAATAGGAACCACTATTGTTTTACCTTAAATTGCAACTGTTTAAGCCACTGTTCATAGGGTGTTTTGCAATCTTCCCCTTTCTGCCAGCCCTAGTAAAATACCCCTTCACTTAGCCACGTGTCTGAGTCATTAGGGGGACCCCAGGGCTAGCACTTTTAGGGCCTAGTACCTGAAGTCCTTTCAGTGCTTGCTTCAGAGTCATGGCAATCTGGTGCAATACTGGTACAGTACATCAGTAAAATCTAGATGAGAGTGCAAAAAATGTATCTTAGTGAAGGTTTGGTGTGCCACAGCACTGAGCAGCTGTAACAGTTACAAAAATATAAAACTTTTTCTCACAGAAGAACATTCTTTAATATTACTTATTTGCTTTTTGGTCACAACTGCGTATCCTGTGGGTTTTGTACTTTCCACCCCTGAAAGCTACCGATAGATATTTGCTGGAGTAAATTATTTTCAAAATCAGAGCTAATATTGTCAAATGTTGTCTAGGGTTAAGCTCCTAAATCTATAGATACTGAAAATTGATCTGTCCTGATTTTCAGAGAAGCTCATCCACCTTAGTGGGTGCAATGGTCACTCTGAAAATCAGGCTAATTCTATTTAAGTAATTTAAATATGGATTTAGGAGCCTAAGCTTTAATGGCTAGAAATGGATCTGCCTAGGTCCTTCTGCATGGTTCAATTTTCAGAACCAGAGCCTGATTTTGAAAAATTTGACTTAAAGGAATAATACTGAACAGTCTTTAGCTTCCACTACAGTTCCACCATGCTGTTTTCACATTGTTTGCTGTTTAATTGTACAATAATAGTAAAAGGAACAAATAATAAGAAAAGAATTTACTAACATCTTGGCTCACATTTTGAAGTGTGGGGTCCTAAAATTACACTGGCCTACAATTTTTGGGAAGTCGTCTGCTTCAGAGATAAAATGTGCTATTTATTATGTATTTTGATGTGCTGAATTCAAATATGACAATTAAAACAACTGGCTACTGTTTCTAAGATATTTAAGTTTTCACATTTTATGTCTATGTATATTGTGTAGATAGTAGCGTTTTAATCATAAATTGTAAACCTAGGTCTTTTCATGTGTTTATGGTTGCTTTACATGATAATATTTCACCTGTCCTATTTAGGTAACACTTTAAAAATCAGCAAAAGGGTTATATAAATAAAATTTATTATGAAACAAAAGGCAAAAAACTATTATGTACATAGTTTAGTCCTATTCAGTGTCTACTCGGTGCTTCTTGGCTTGTCTCTTGTATTCATTAAATGGAGCATCTCTTGTCACTGTCCAGCAATAGTCTGCAAGCATTGATGGGCTCCATTTGCCCTAATAGCGTTTCTCCATTGTTGCAATGTCCTGGTGAAATCGCTCGCCGTGCTCATCACTCACTGCTCCGCGGTTCGGTGGAAAAAAATCTAGATGAGAGTGCAAAAAATGTATCTTTAGTGACATGTTGCAACCAAGGCTTTTGTATGCCTTGAGGAGGTTTTCCACCAACAACCTGTAGTTGTCTGCCTTGTTGTTTCCGAGAAAATTTATTGCCACTAACTGGAAGGCTTTCCATGCCGTCTTTTCCTGGCCACGCAGTGCATAGTCAAATGCATAATCTCGAAGTTCACGAATCTGAGGACCAACAAAGACACCTTCCTTTCTCTTAGCTTCACTTAACCTTGGAAATTTTCCACGGAGGTACTTGAAAGCTGCTTGTGTTTTGTCAATGGCCTTGACAAAGTTCTTCATCAGACTCAGCTCGATGTGTAAGGGTGGTAACAAAATCTTCCTTGATTCAACAAGTGGTGGATGCTGAACACTTTTCCTCCCAGGCTCCAATGACTGTCGGAGTGGCCAATCTTTCTTGATGTTGTGGGAATCTCTTGCACGACTATCCCATTTGCAGAGAAAACAGCAGTACTTTGTGTATCCAGTCTGCAGACCAAGCAAGAGAGCAACAACCTTCAAATCGCCACAAAGCTGCCACTGATGTTGGTCTTAGTTTATGCACCTCAAAAGTTGTTTCATGTTGTCATAGGTTTCCTTCATATGGACTGCATGACCAACTGGAATTGATGGCAAAACATTGCCATTATGCAGTAAAACAGCTTTAAGACTCGTCTTCGATGAATCAATGAACAGTCTCCACTCATCTGGATCGTGAACGATGTAGAGGGGTGCCATCACACCATCGATGTTGTTGCAGGCTACAAGATCACCGTCCATGAAGAAGAATGGGACAAGATCCTTTTGACGGTCACGGAACATGGAAACCCTAACATCACCTGCCAGGAGATTCCACTGCTGTAGTCTGGAGCCCAACAGCTCCGCCTTACTCTTGGGTAGTTCCAAATCCCTGACAAGGTCATTCAGTTCACCTTGTGTTATGAGGTGTGGTTCAGAGGAGGAGGATGGGAGAAAATGTGGGTCCTGTGACATTGATGGTTCAGGACCAGAAGTTTCATCCTCTTCCTCTTCCTCGTCTGACTCAAGTGAGAATGATTCTGGTGCATCAGGAACCGCCAGTCCTTCTCCGTGGGGTACTGGGCATATAGCTGATGGAATGTTTGGATAATGCACAGTCCACTTTTTCTTCTTTGACACACCTTTCTCAACTGGAGGCACCATGCAGAAGTAACAATTGCTGGTATGATCTGTTGGCTCTCTCCAAATCATTGGCACTGCAAAAGGCATAGATTTCCTTTTCCTGTTCAACCACTGGCGAAGATTTGTTGCACAAGTGTTGCAGCATATGTGTGGGGCCCACCTCTTGTCCTGATCTCCAATTTTGCAGCCAAAATAAAGGTGATAGGCTTTCTTAACCATAGTGCTTATACTGCGCTTTTGTGATGCAAAAGTCACTTCACCACAGACATAGCAGAAGTTATCTGCACTGTTCACACAAGTACGAGGCATCTCTGCTCACTTTGGCTAAACAGAAATGTGTCCCTTTGCAAAATCAAACACTGACAAATAAGAGAGCATGACACTGTATGATTTCTAGAGCTGACATAGGGCAATTTGTTCAGCAGAGTGATGTAAGCTTCGTTATGATTGCATCATCCATGACTTCTAGGAATAATATGATGCAATTCATATCCTGTATGACGCAATACCAGCTTCAGATGGCATCATTCATTGTTTTGCCTAAAAAGCAAGTACTGTCCAAACCCAGTCATAGATTTATTCATAGATCCAGTCAAAGATGTATTTTAGTCATTTCTGGTTTAAATTGAGATCCCTTCACTTTATAACTCACTTATCCTCCGCCATTCCCAAGTCAAGGGTCGTATATACTGACCCAATAGCATATCTTGAAAACTAGAGCCAATCAACAATTTTAAGCATCATTTTCGTTCTCAGTGACCCAGAATTAGTAAAGTTTGACTACATTTATTTCAGAAGCATTTTGGCTGTAGAGCAGTGTTATTTGTCTAAGTGAGCTGTCTATTGTGGGTGCTCAGCATGTCTGACATCTCCCATAACTGATCTGTATCCCTGAAAATCAGGCTGTGTTTTTAGATGCCTAAATATGGAATTGGCTTCTAATTTTATACATCAAACCTGAAAATATTGGTTCTAGAAAATAATGGAAACCTGAGCAACAAGTTTATGTAGGCTTAAACAGAACTGCTTTTAATCCTTCATTCTATTGAATAAAGAAACTATTGTATTTTAAAGTGATTAGAATGAGAAGCTTTGAACATTTACCTATATATTCTTGTAATGATAAAAACATAGGTTGGTTGTTCCACTCAGAATCTTATAGCGCAGTCAGCTGAACAGCGTTAGTTGTAATTCAGAGTTTGTGAAATGACCCATTAATTGCCCATGTGGCTTAAATTATGCTGGCCAAACATCTAGATGTTTTCAAGTGGGAATTACAGAATATACATATACAATAACAGCAGATTTAAATACATCTATGGGGAAAACATTTAAATGGAAAATAATCACACACTTTTCATTTTCTGATTTGTGGAAATATAATTTATACCAGAGTTGTTTTTTGTTGTTTTTTTTTTTTTATTCTTTTAAAGAGAAAACATACAGTTAATGTTCTGAAAGAGTATGAAGCATATTGGATTTACATGTTAGAAACATTAATCTATTAGGTTTAATAAAGAATTAGACTTTTCTTGTTTTCTGCCTTGATGAAATTTCATTGTAATCATGAAATAGGTCCCCTCTTTCTTTCTCGTTTGTGTTTATGTGCACACACGCGTGCAGACACCCACAAAGGACTTTCTTTGGTGGATGATAGGAGGATATTTTTATCTATTTCATATTAGAACTTTAAACATATTCTTCCCTTTCATCACATCATGATGTTGACATTATCCCCATAAAGGATTATAAAATTATATATTCCTCTTCTAATAGATATTTTTAGATTTAAATCCCTTCATCATTTCTGAGTCTTGCATTGTATTTTATTATATATAATTTCAGAAGATCAAAATGTTATATAGGTTTAGTTTGAAGAATAAATATTTCAGAAGCATTTCCTTTTACAGTGAAGAATATATGTGCTTAATGCAGGTAACTCCGTAGCTTCTAATTGATTAGGTAACTGGGAAAGCATAATTACCTATGAGAGAGAGGGAGTTACTATATTATGCAGTTTTAGCAGGTTTGTAAATACTCTTTGAAAAGGCCCAGGAGGTGTGGAAACTGTGGAGCTCTCTCCATGTTATCTCATAAGAATTAATGTTGAAATGTGGATAATCTGTAAGTAAAGTTTAATGGAATACACTGAATACAAATTTAATTTAAAAAGGACATGCCATAAAACCTGATTTTTTCTTCTTCTTGTTTTTGGGTGAGAATTAAAAAACTAGGCTCTGATTCTGCAAATATTTAAGCACATGAGTAACTTCATGTGCTTCAAATGTGAATTCAGTGGAATT
This sequence comes from Terrapene triunguis, assembly GCF_002925995.2. Lineage (NCBI taxonomy): Eukaryota > Metazoa > Chordata > Testudines > Emydidae > Terrapene > Terrapene triunguis. Next base: position 26,299,662 of record NW_020664393.1, read on the forward strand.
GTTCATGTGCATGAAGTTACTGCCATGTTAAATGTTTTTCAGGATTGGGCCCTTTGTGGATAAAAGAAATGCAGTAGATATGTATATGGCTTTTAGTAAAGCATTTGATGCAGTATCTGTTTTACTTGCACAGTTAATTCAGATTGTCTCGGCTATGAACACTGTTGCATCTGCTAAAAATTGGTCAAAGAACCACAAAAAAAAGTTTTAATGATAAATAAGGTATTGCACTGGGGCGAGGTGGAGCAAATGTGTCGAAGGGTGTCAAAGGAGTTGGTTGGTGTTTAAATAACATGGGATTGAATGTCTTTATTCAAAATCTGAAATGGGAAGTAAACAGCGCCTTAGTTAATTTAGTAGCACTTTGTAAATTTCAGAGCTATTGTGAAGACAGAAAAATAATTAAAGGAACCTAAACTCACCCTGGTGTAACTCCACTGACTTAAATTTAGTTACACTAGCAATGAACTTGGTCTGAGTTTTAGCTTGGGAAAACCTTAAGGTAATACATGTAGGGGAAAACTGCCTGAAACATATATATTCAAAGGGAAGGAAAAAACCTGGATAGCAGTAATTCTGAAGTAGGCATATGGAATGATATGTCCTTTTGCTGACGGCTGAGTTTTATTGTAAAGCGTGTTTTGGTTTTTGGTGGAGGGGAAAATGGGTTAGGAGTGGGAGGAGTAACAGGGGCAGTACATCAGGGAGCAGGGAAATGGTGGTGTACAACTCAGAGGCTGCACCTAAAATGCTGTGCCAGAATGATGTCTGGAGAAAATTCTTATTGCATGGAAATTTAAAAAATGTGACTAGACAAAACACTAGAAAAATACTTTAGCGAGTAATCCGTGTACTGTTAGGGGTTTCAATTAAATGCCCTAATGGGCCTCTTTTCCTCTAACGTCTAATATAGCTGTTAGACTGAAATCAGTATGTGCTTTTTAAATTCATGTGGGTATGAGCCTGTAATTTCTGACCACACGGGCATCAGTTAATATTAACATCCTTTACAAGATGTTGTTTAATCAGTTTTACCATATCTTATCTTTCCGTGTTGGCTTTTTAATACATTGCTTACATTACTAAAATAAAATAAATCCATTCACCTGTAAACATAAATATCTGTGCAGAAGTTGCAGTGCTGGGATACTATAACCCCCTTTGGCCATCTAAATTGATTGATTGCCATCTGACAGATAAATGGTAACCTTGCTAATGTTGTTGCATTATTTTACTTAAGGTACATCCGGTTTATATTTCAGCATTTTAATTACTAAAGTTAAAGTTTTGTCAATTTGTCAACCTATAGCCACCTCTGTCAGATAACTCTTTAAAAATATGAAAATTGTCTTTAATTTTTTCAATTTAATGATTTCCCCTGTAGCATTGGCAACCCAAACGCCATAGTATTGTGCTAATGTATGAGGACTAGAAAGTGAGATCAACTAGGGGGTCGCTGCTCATTCTCCAAAATGAGTGAAATGCAAAAATTAAGCACATACAAATAAATAAGCTTGGTTTTATAATCCACTGTTCATCAAAAAACCTGATTTTTTTTTTAACCTGTCACTTTTTAAAAAGCTCTTCCTCATCACTGATGGGCACAGGGAGTGTGTACACAGCCATCCTGGTTAACCCAGAGATACAAAATATGTGGATCTGATTGATCGTCTAAAGTTTAATTGCTGCTTAATTTACAAAACTGTGAGCTCACAAATCTGATAATCCAGACACCGAATCTGCAATGACACTTAAGGTACAATACATATCTGTGGTCTGCTGAGCCTAAAATTTACCATTAGTTACAATATTGATAGCATAAGCCTTGCTGGCCGGGCAGCTGGTTTGCTGTGACCATTGCTTATGACATTAATAGTAGTCCTCTCATTATTTGGTGGTGGTTTTTGTAATCACCTGTTGTCTGTCACCTTATTCTTCAGGTCTGCCCCAAAGAGAGAACTCTTCTTTTTATGTGTTTGTACAGCACAATGGGCCTGTAGATGCTACTGTAATGATGATGATACAAGTAATCTGAAGAACTGCCATACAGTTAGAAAGCTTATCTAGGTTGTAGCACTGCCTTTTGAATGATTCAATGCCAACAGTATGCTTGGTGCTATACAAGACTTGTGATGCAAGTGGTCTCTTCTCTGAAGAGTTTTTACAATGTAAGCAAGACAGACATAGCAAGGATGCAGTGCAACTTGACAGGTGACAGTGTCATGTTAAATACTGTGAGCCATAGCATTACCTCGTGGAAAAAACCTGTGGGAGAGGATGAGTTATTTAATAAACTCAGCTACTTTGAAATCAGTTCCTTAGGTGGCATGACATCACAGTGGGAAGTCGAGGAATGTTAGCTCTCTGTGGAAGGGGTCAGGACAAGGTCCTTCAAGCCTGTGATGATTTCCAGGGGGAAGTCATGTGAATCTTGGGATTTCCAGGTAGAGAACTGCTGCTCATGCCATGTAGTTCACTGGAAGTTATGCTCCTGTTGGGTCTACTTATGCCCAAAGCTCTCTTGTGGAGGTAATGCTGCATAAAGCTGTCTTTTTCTGCTTGGCTTACTGCTTGCCAGGTACTCTAAACTTGTGTTGCTTTGGGGAGCAGTTGGGTTTGGATGGGGATTATGACACTGAGCTTCTCTTTCTCCTCCACCTACCACACCTCCAAGCTTATTTGTGTCTATTTCACTCCATACATGCTAAAAAAAAGACTGGATTGTTTGGCCCCTGAAATGTTCTAACTTTTAAAAAACTATATATTTTAGGGTAACAAGTGGATAATAAACTATTTTAATTGAAGTACACTACTTGCCAAGACACTGTCAGATGGGACTGCATGAAGAACATTTTAAGATAGAGACAAAATGGAGTAAGCTTCAAAAAAACCCTCACACATACAATTTAAATGTTTTGTCAAGATAAGTCAATATATGGATTGTGATACTGTTAATATATATATATATTTCATGGCTCTCAAAGCTAGAGACGACCATTGTGATTACCTAGTCTGACCTTCTATATAATACAGGCCATATAATTTACCCAAAATAATTCCTAGAGCATATCTTAGAAAAAGATCTGAACAGGATTTAAAAATTGTCAGTGATGGAAAATCCACCGTGACCCTTGGTAAATTGGTCCAATGGTTAATTATTGTCACTGTTTAAAAAAGTACAACTTACGGAAAGTCTCTGAATTTGTCTAGTTTCAACTTCCAACCATTAGATTGTATTGTATATTTCTCTGTTAGATTGAAGAGCCCATTATTAAAATGTGTTTAGCTTAACAAAAAGGAGGTTAAAGGCTGCTGTAACAGTCTATAAGAAATAGAGCAAGGGACATCCCACTTTATCTCCCATACAGTATATAATGGGCCTAATTCTCAATTACACAAAGGCTCATTAGTCTAAAGCCTGAGCTATGTGAAACAGTCTTCATGTAAATGAGAATCTGCTGCAAATTGCTTATGGTAGGGTGTTTTTGCTTCTGAGCTCTCACCCAAAGAATGGCATCTGACAACTGTTTTTGTGATTACAGAGATCACCATCCATTTTCTGAAAGTCTTGAAACTACCTCAGAACCCCACTGTCATGGGTTGGTGACGGCCATAGTTGCTGAGAGAAATGGCCAAGTTCCATTTTAAAAGTTTGATTTTGTGGGTTTTCCTAGCTCTGTCCTGTGTAGTGCTGCTTAATTTCTTGCAATTTCTCAGTCATTTAAATTACTGGCCGTAGTTATCTTTTTATGACCTGCTATTGTGGCACCTTCTCTTTCTATCAGGAGGTTGTATGTTACAACTACGAAGTCACATTCATTATCCATCCATACCCTGCTGGTAGGGCACAAATTCTTAGCACCCTTTCTATAAGCAATTCACAGTCCAATAACCCTACAGAGTTACAGAAGAAGGCAACTCTGTGTAGCAAATTAGCCTCTTTTCTTCTGTGCCCCAAGCAACATTGTTCTACTCCCTCAAATCCCTTCTCAAAATCAGTTTCTTTTGATTACCTTTCCACTACTGATCGCCACTACATTCCTATCTACTCCTGCTCTTGTACCTGATCAGAGAAAACAAAGAAAAAATATGTAAAACTGAACTATCGGCTCTTATTTTAAAAAAAAAATGCTCTCCTCAAAGCTGTGTTCTCTTCCCCTTCCATAGACCTCTTCCTTCCTTCCTGACTGCAAAATACTGTTAGTCACTTTTCATTGGATTATCTGTTTAGATTGTAAGCACTTCAAACTTTGAAGATGAGAGAGTCCCTGCCCTGAAGTGTTGTTGTGTAGGCCCATAAACATAATAGTTAATAATTGACATAACAGAGACCTGATTTAACTGTAAGTGGGCTTATAATTAAATGGAGTAAGCTCGTCTGTACCTTTTTAGATGACGTAGGTAAGAGTAAGCAGGAGCAAACCTGACTTGAACTATTTTGATGGAGGCTATGAGGGAGGTTAAGCAATAATGAAAGCTGAATCTGAGGCATAAGAAGACTGAATTTAACTTTTTCAACTCATTTCAATATATTTGTGTTTTATGGCTTGATATTGCTTAATTACTAGTGGAGTGTATGTGTGGGAGGAGGAGAGTTAAATTTCCCAGGGGTTCTCAAAATCCCTGTGAGAGCAAACCTCAGGGCTTCACTTCAAACCATTATTCTACCAACTGTTGACTAGCTCGTACTCCCATTGGAGCCTGTGGATGTTTTTTGTTAATTGGCTGGGATTGTCACTGTGTGATGCAAGGTGTTGCCTACCTACTTGCTGCTAGGGAGCTGATGTGCTGCTCTGTAGCAGTCCCAGCTTTTGCTGATAATCAGTCCTGTGTTTCTTCCTTGGGAAATCTAGAATGATTTTACTTGATAGTGTTTGGTTTGCAAGCCCTAACTTGTAAGTCTGACAAACATCTCTTTTCAAGGGGAATTCAGTTATTGTGGCATATAGACCGGTAATTTTATTTTAATCCAGGTTTTGTCATAACCCCAATGCTTTTTTTTTATAGATGCATAATAAAATAGCTGACTTTATTCAATATTTTCTCTTCAGTCTCCAGAGGGTGCTGAGGGCAAGGATGCAGCAAAAATAACTAAACAAGAGGCAAGTATAACTCCTGTTTTTCATCTATTGTAGTTTTAATTATTAAATTGGAGATTCCCAGTTTTACAAGACTAAATAGTATTTGTTGCTTCATAGAGATCCACTTATGATGAGGGGTTTTTATGGGAATTATGGTATTGGTGTTAAAACTGCAAATGTACCACAGATTTGGTTTACTTGGTAAAATTTAATCCTTTGGCATTGAAGAATCAGAGGATGCATTGCTACGTGAGGCATTTTCCAGTAGCACGTTAGTCCATGGGGAAGGATCCTGAATCCTAATGCCATGGGAATTTAGCTTCTCCCCCCCCCCCCCTTCTTTTAAATCCAGTAAGGAAGTTCACTGCTTTGATTTCAAAAACTGAATGAACATTCAGGTGAATTAACAGTGAATTTCCTCTATTTTAAAGTTATGAACATTCTCCAAAGGGCATATTTGAACTGAAAACATGAGTAAGAACATAAATTATAGGTCTCCAGAAAATGTAAAAATTAGTGAGCCAAGACAAGGAAGCTGACTTGAGGCTCAGTCATTTAGGAAAAAAAAATGATGCAGTGGAAGGGGCAAAACAATAGCAAGATTCAGTCATAACCCCTTGAAGGAATAAATGAGCTCTTTGGAAAAGGGCGTCTTGGTTTTTAGCTTCTTAGTAGCAATGTCGTCCTGTGACATTTCCTAGAAGATTAAGAAGAGAAGCATATGATTGCACAAATTAGTACAGTTTAGAGTTTTATGTAGTTTCTATTATATCTTATACAATATTGTTATTACAAAGGCAGGCTAAAAAGAATACCTTAGGCAAGTATTAAACTTTTAATGTGACTTACTTCGCGTAAAACAATACAGATTCTTCTCCTGTATCCATGTTTAAATACTGTTTCCTCAAAATAAAATAATTTTGAAGGAGAGCAGTCCTAAGGTTCCCCTCCCTCACCCCAAAAGATTTGACAGATATCATTGATCTCCATTGGATACCAGTATAAAGAATGAACGTTTCTAGCTTCTAACTAGTAGTGCCTGCAAGGTTTCTAAACTGTTTCAAAAGAGCCTGTTCTCGCTCAAACACAAGAACACCCATCGTGGACATGGAGTCAAGAATAGATATGATGGCTTTGTTCACAAGGGCATTATAGCTCTCTGTATGTAACTTCTGTTACCTATAAGGACTGAGATGCAATCAGCTAGCATAGCTTCTAGGTAAAATGGGACAAGAGAGTTAAACAACCTACCCTCTCCACTCAGGGATTTTTAAAGAATTGTGTTTAACTCACTGTGCTCCTGATGTCAGTGCAAACCCTTAAGTGAAGCAGATCAATGAGTAAAACCCTCTACTACATGACCAAAGCTGTTGTAGTCTCTCTCTCTGGTTTTTTTTTTTTTTTTAATCATTGTGATTTAGAAGAGTGCTGTCTTATCTGTACCTTCTATTGTTCAATTGCCTTCTAGAGAACCAGGGGATGTAAATGTAGGTTTAAGCTGGGACTTGGGGTACACGGGATCTACAATGCTGTACTTACAAACTAATTGAAATGCTGTCTTTTTAATCTGTTTAGCAGTGGTGCTGTGAAAACTGATAGTGCTCAACAAATAGATATCCCAAATCACTAAGAGAAGAGACATATGGATTTTAGAATGATGTATAAATACTAGACAGCTGAAAATCAGTTTTTTTGTTTTGTTTTGTTTTTTTCTTGGACAAAACCTTCCTCCTGCCAAGACCAAGTTCAAGATTTTATTTACCCTGTAGGTGTTTACTAGTAAGGGACATTAAAATCATTACATGGAACATGGCTGGCTGTACTCCTCAGGTGTTGATGGCCTCATCTGTTGCAGGAGAAATGCAGAACCTTTGACACACGTTTTTCAGGTGGTGGAGGTTTTTTTTGTTTTTGTTTTTTTAAGCCTTTCAGTTCATCTTTAGGTTCTGTTTTGTTGGGGGATGGGTTACAAATCAGGTAAAGGGACAACTGAATGTAAACATGGTTCCAATTTTGTAGCATATACCAAATTTTATATGTTTTTGTTTTTTTTTTAACCAAGACAAAGCCTTGGCCAAAACAGTACAAATAGAGCTGAGTCGGGGACTAGTTACATGGTTATGTCCTGACCCTGTTACAACCCAGTTCCAGTTTTTAATATACATGATCTCTTTAGTCATGCTCTGTAGCCAGCTTCATTCACTCATCTCTAGTTGTAATGTATTCAGGGGCCTGGGAGTGGAGAACAAGATAACGTGTTTTTAAATAATATTTCCCAGACTTTCTCATCTTCCACACTTGACTTATGAAAAAAGTAGAGACATTTAATTTTATTTGTGGGTGGGGAGGGGAGTTCACATCTCTTATTTTTCCCTTAATAATTTTCTTTAAGTGGAAAAACAGTCAAATGCTTACCCTCTGCTTCTGCAACTGGCTCTGTGCAGGTGGACTCCTGTACCCGCATGATATCAGCTGCAGGATTGGGCCTTAATTTACTTCTTTTAAATATCAGCACTGTACTATGGGACACATCAACTTAACTTGCATTTCTGTCAGAAAATATTTTTACACAGTGTTAAAAGTAACAGCTAAGAGATTAAAGAAACACTCTTTTCCTCAATATTTCAGTTCACTTGCTTTGTGCTTTTGACAGTCCTATGTAGAATCAGTTTCACTGTTTCCGATGTGTAGCCAGTCATTCTCTCCTGTTTGCATAGGCCTTTCACACAGCAACAAGGGTGAGATAAACACTTATAAAATAGGTCACTGTTATTGTAAAACTGCACTTGCTCCAAAATCTGTCAATATTTGTAGTCACTGAAACTTCTGAACTTTTTTTTTTTTTGTTAGCAGCTGGATTTCAAGTTCACTATGTCTCTTTAAAACTCGAAAAATCCAGTGGAGGCGGCACCCTTTATGTGTATTTGGCAGTAAGGACTTTTGTTGTCCTAGTGGTATATTTTAAGTTATCATCAAATGAATGAGTGACATGGTTTGACTATGATCTGCTGAAAGCCTACCAACATTTTTTCCCCTTTTTATAGCCCACAAGACGATCGGCAAGATTGTCAGCTGTAAGTATTCCTAAGAGCTGTTGGTGTACACCTTCCTAGGCATATGCTTTCTCATGCCAAGCAAACAGAATGTCATATTTTGTTTGATTCATTTATTCTTGAAGAGCATTAAAGCTCTCCGGAGGGAAGGATGTTTATTTTAATATAACCAAAGGCACACAGTCTCCTAAAAAGAACTGTGTTCTTTTCTTTCACTGGTATGCCTGTTGCACACAAAATGTGACTTGGCACTTCCAGAAGTGCCATCTCCTGATAGGTCAACAGATGCTGGTTGTGAAGATGCATCTTCCTCTGTGAAAGACTCGGGGCCACTGTAGCAGGGCTGGATTTGATATTTTTGATACTTTTTGGTTATTTTTCTTTGTTAGATATGGGTAGAAGGACAAGTGGGAGGGGGAAAATCTCCCTTCTTCTTTCCAGTATATTTGCTTGACATATGTGTGTTCATATATTAAAAACAATAATTAATAAATAGCCCACTTCAGGAGGAATGGAGGAGGAAGAACCTTCTAGCAATGTCACATTAGATAGCCCAAGCTCTCTGTTACAGATAGGCTAAAGGGGAGGGTGGGCTTTTGTTAATGGTTCACACCAAACTCCCTCATGGACTCTTAAAATGACTCCAAAATTACTTTCACTCCTGCATGTGGTGAGCCAATAGATACAGGCTAGCTTAGTCTGTGGTGTCAGTTGAGGTATATCTGAACATGAAACTTTTCTGGTCTTTTAAGAGGTGCACACTAGGAAGCAAAGAAAAGGTGGGAGTGGGAAGCAGGTAGTGAATTATCTAATATATTTTGTAACTGGAAATGTTTTATAGAAACCTGCTCCACCAAAACCTGAACCCAAACCAAGGAAAACCACAAAGGTAAAATTCCTGTAATTTAAATCACTATAACCAAATAATCATGCACTTTTGTTTTTGCATTGCATATTTCAATCTGCTTCAAATGTTCATGGACAACTTCTGAAGCATCCACATTTTTTTCATGTTTTATCTTTAAAAGCAAAACACACACACACACACACACACACACACACACACACACACACACACACACACACACACACACACACACACACACACCTGCCCCAATTTAAATGTATTGCTGTCTGCCTGCAATGCATAGTCTGTCAGCCGCATACTTTTGCTTCCTAAGCATAGCTATTCACTGTAGCAACATCTTTTCCTTCCCCAGAGATGGAGCTCACCTTTCCTGCACTTGCACGGTTGATCAAGGTGGCTCTGCTACCAACCTGGGACCTAGCATTTCCCACACTAGTGTGTCAGCTTTTTCAGCTCTGCCCTCCCTGCTTGACTAAATGGACAGTACACCCCCCATTAGTGAGACGCTCTTGTCTTATACATATTTTTCTTACGAAAATGCAATGATTGCCAAGGATGCTGATTACAACTAAAGGTAGAATTAAAGATATGGCTAAATGAGGTGGTGTTTACTTTCTAGGCCAAATACAGTCAAAATAGTTTCAGACACTATTAAGAGAAGTTCTAGAAATGTACTTCAGAAAACAGATTTATTGGGGCCCAAGGAAGATGCAAAATAATAACAATTGTTGTACCAGAAAAACCATTTTTTGGGGGGGAAACTGTTTTAGCCCTCCCCAGTGTATATATCTGCTTGACAAGTATTAGAACAGGGATCGGCAACCTTTGGCACGCGGCTCACCAGGGTTAGCACCCTGGCAGGCTGGGCCGATTTGTTTACCTGCCGCATCCGCAGGTTTGGCCGATCACGGCTCCCACTGGCCGTGGTTCGCTGTCCCAGGCCAATGGGGGCGCTGGGAAGCAGCAGCCAGCACATCCCTCAGCCCGTGCCGCTTCCCGCAGCCCCCATTGGCCTGGGACGGCGAACTGCGGCCAGTGGGAGCCGCGATCGGCCGAACCAGCGGACACGGCAGGTAAACAAACCGGCCCGGCCCGCCAGGGTGCTTACCCTGGCGAGCCGTGTGCCAAAGGTTGCCAATCCCTGTATTAGAATCTTAAGATCAAGTATATGAGTTTCTGATTCTGTGACTTGGCACATTTTGGGTGTAAACCTATCATATCTGATATTACTGACTAAATAATGTTAAGATTATCATGTTCTCTCAAAATGCGATTGTTATAGTTTGAGGGAAAGAGGTTTATATAAAAAAGGAGGGAGGAGCTTATTAAAGAAGGGAATGTGGTAGGTTTTATCTTTTTCAGTACAAGTAATAAAAATGTAGCTTCAATATATGTCCTTAACAAAAGAGGACATATTTGAGGCATATTTCCAGGACTTGATTCTTTAATAAGAACTAATTTAATATGCTGGGGTGTTTTTTTTTTTTTTTTTTTTTTTTTAACAACCACCTGATTCCCCAAACTATAATTTGATTACATTTAAGGACTGGGATTAAATTTGGTTTTGATAGAGTTGAGCAAGTCTTACACAAAATGAGCAAGCTTATACTTTGATCAACTAATAAGAAATTTCTGATTAACATTATGTTGTAAGTAATTTCAGATATGGTAATTTTTAGTGTTCAAAGCTAACATATAACAGTTTTACAAACTCAAATACTTAACTGTCCCTTTTTTAATGTGAAGACTTACCTAGAATGTATACATTCTTTCTAAAAATTAAAACTCAGAAAGTAGTTACTATGTAGATAAATGGAAGGAAGCTTGATCTTAATATATCAGTTGACAGTAATAGTTGACTCTTTTTTGTGGGGGGAGGGAGGAGCAGAAAAGTGGGGAGCATGGAACATCTCCTTCTAAATGTTGTTTATCAGGATCAATCTCAACACCCAATGCCAAATCCTCAACCTTACCTTTGTAACCCCATAAAGTCTTTACAAAATTGGGTAGCTAAGCATAGGCCGCTGCTGGTATTGCAGGTCTTGACAGGTACTCTTAAGTGGGTCTGGAACACATGGAGCGGATAGAACAGATACAAAAATAATCAGTCTTAGCCCATTTTTCCTCTATCTAACAACAATAAATCTCCAGATGATAATGTAACTTCCCCCCACCCCCAATTGGGTTTCTGTTCATAGCTTCTTGCCTTTCTATTACTGCTGACTGGTGAAATTCCCTGTGTGACCATTCTAGGATATTGGTTCATTAACATATAATCATAGAATATTAGGGTTGGAAGAGACCTCAGGAGGTCATCTAGTCCTACCCCCTGCTCAAAGCAGGACCAACACTAACTAAATCATCCAAGCCAGGGCTTTGTCAAGCCAGGCCTTAAAAACCTCTAAGTATGGAGATTCCACCACCTCCCTAGGTAACCCATTCCAGTGCTTCACCACCCTCCTAGTGAAATAGTATTTCCTAATATCCAACTTAGACCTCCCCCACTGCAACTCTAGACCATTGCTTCTTGTTCTGTCATCTGCCACCACTGAGAACAGCCTAGCTCCATTTCTTTGGAACCCCTCTTCACGTAGTTGAAGGCTGCTATCAAATCCTCCCTCACCCTTCTCTTCTGCAGACTAAATAAGCCCAGTTCCCTCAGCCTCTCCTCGTAAGTCATGTGCCCCAGACCCCTAATCATTTTCATTGCCCTCTGCTGGACTCTCTCCAATTTGTCCACATCCTTTCTGTAGTGGGGAGACCAAACTTGGACGCAGTACTCCAGGTGTGGCCTCACCAGTGCCAAATAGAGGGGAATAATCACTTCTCTCGATCTGCTGGCAGTGCTCCTACTAATACAGCCCAATATGCCATTGGCCTTCTTGGCAATAAGGGCACACTGCTGACTCATATCCAGCTTCTCGTCCAGTGTAATCCCCAGGTCCTTTTCTGCTGAACTGCTGCTTAGCCAGTCAGTCTCCAGTCTGTAGCAGTGCAGGGGATTCTTCCTTCCTAAGTGCAGGACTCTGCACTTGTCCTTGTTGAACCTCCTCAGATTTCTTTTGGCCCAATCCTCCAATTTGTCTAGGTCACTCTGGACCCTATCCCTACCCTCCAGTGTATCTACCTTTCCCCCCAGCTTAGTGTCATCTGCGAATTTGGTGAGGGTACAATTCATCCCATCATCCAGATTATTAATAAAGACGTTGAACAAAACCGGCCCCAAGACTGACCCCTGGGGCACTCCGCTTGATACCAGCTGCCAACTAGACATCAAGCCGTTAATCACTACCTGTTGAGCCCGACAATATAGCCAGCTTTCTAACCAGTTTATAGTCCATTCATCCAATCCATACTTCTTTAACTTGCTGGCAAGAATACTGTGGGAGACCATATCAAAAGTTTTGCTAAAGTCAAGATATATATCATCTACCACTTCCCCCATATCCACAGAGCCAGTTATCGCATCATAGAAGGCAATCAGGTCAGGCATGACTTGCCCTTAGTGAATCTATGTTGACTGTTCCTGATCACCTTCCTCTCCTCCAAGTGCTTCAAAATAGATTCCTGGAGGACCTGTTCCATGATTTTGCCGGGGACTGAAGTGATGCTGACCTGTCTATAGTTCCCTGGGATCTCTTTCTTCCCTTTTTTAAATATGGGCACTATATTTGCCTTTTTCCAATCATCTGGGACCTTCCCTGATCGCCACAAATTTTCAAAGATAATGGCCAATGGCTCTGCAATCACAACAGCCAACTCCCTCAGCACCCTTGGATGCATTAGATCTGCACCCATGGACTTGTGCATGTCCAGCTTTTCTAAATAGTCCTTAACCTGTTCTTTCACCACTAGGGCTGCTCACCTCGTCCCCATACCATGTTGCCCAGTGCAGCAGTCTGGGAGCTGACCTTGTCTGTGAAGACGAGGCAATAAAAGCATTAAGTACTTCAGCTTTTTCCACATCATCTGTCACACGGTTGCCTCCCCCATTCAGTAAGGGTCCCACACTTTCTCTGACCTTCTTGTTTCTAACATACCTGTAGAAACCCTTCTTGTTACCCTTCACATCCCTTCCTAGCTGCAACCCCAATTGTGCCTTTACCTTCCTGATTACATCCCTGCATGCTCTAGCAATATTTTTATACTCCTCCCTAGTCATCTGTCCAAATTTCCACTTCTTGTAAGCTTCCTTTTTGTGTTTAAGCTCACTGAAGATTTCTCTGTTAAGCCAAGCTGGTCGCCTGCCATATTTGCTGTTCTTTCTGCACATCGGGATGGATTGTTCCTGCGCCCTCAATAAGGCTTCTTTAAAATATAGCCAGCTCTCCTGGACTCCTTTCCCCTCATATTAGCGTCCCAGGGGATCCTGCCCATCAGTTCCCTAAGGGAGTCTAAGTCTGCTTTTCTGAAGTTCAGGGTCCGTATTTTTGCTATTCTCCTTTCTTCCTTTTGTGAGGATCCTGAACTCAACCATCTCATGGTCACTGCTGCCTAGGTTGCCACCCACTTCTACTTCCCCTACCATCTGGGGTGTTCTTTCCAAAGAGAAACATGCAAGCCTAAAATAGCAAAAATTACTTAATTTTTGTTCTCTAATATCCTTAAGACACGGGGGGCTAGTTCCTCAGCCAGTGTAAGTTGGTGCATTTCCATTGAATCCAAAAGTGCTGTGCCATCACTTCAGCTGTGATTCTGGTCCAATTAATGTGCTTGACTGTATACGACTTTAATAGACAGTACTTGTTCTGATATGTATGTCCATCCTGGTTTGTTTTTATATGATATATGGACTGTTTTCTTATTCTACTAGAGTAATTTTTTAAATCCCTGAAAATTAAGAGAAACAATAGAGTCTCAGTTAAATTTTGCTAGTGATGGCAGCAGTTGCAGGGGAGCTTTAGAACCCTCAACTTTGGCACTTCCGGGTAAAACCATTCCAGATCATCTTTAGAGAGGTAGCTGACATTTTGTACTAATTTGTCACACACAACTTACTCATGCAGTAGATAGTTCATAGATAGTAACAAGGATCCAACAACTTCTAATGCACACTCTCTCCATGTTTTTGATCCTCTATCAGAAGGAACCTGGAACAAAGGCTAACAAAGGTGCTAAAGGAAAGAAGGATGAAAAACAAGAAGCTGCAAAGGAAGGTACTACACCATCTGAAAATGGTGAAAATAAAGCTGAAGAGGTACTTTCCACACAGACCTCCCACTGATTGAATCAGTGTTTTTAAAAAATTATTCAATCTTTCAGCCATTGATAGCATGTTCATAATGTTTCTTTTTATTGCCCATAATGTTATTGCAGATTCGCATCTCTCGCTCAACTGTTAGTGTTTCAACATCCAGAGGTGCCCCACCCAGCACACTGTCAGTAAAAGGGCAGATTGAAACAGTGAAAGTTAAGGGTACGGTAGAGCATTCTGCATGTGTGCAGTGAATAGAAACAGATAGTAGTGTGGTGCTTTTCATTATGAACAATGGAAGCTGGCAGGTAAGGCTTCTATGGCTTTTGAAAAGCAGGGATCAATAAATGAAGACAAGTGTGTGTGTACCTGTTGTGTCTGTAAACATAATACTGAAATAGTTTGAAACTGAGCAGTTGCAAATAATGCATCAAAGGAGAAGGTGCTAGTGTGGGGGCTTTTTTTATACATGGAGCAGTAACTTTTTATAGTAATTGTTGTTTTTTGTTTCCCTTCCCCTTCGCAGGCACAGAGAACTGAATCTGTAGGTGACAAGAGCCAATGAATTGTCATGAAAATTTTGGGTTGATTTTATGTACCTCTTGGACAACTTTTAAAAGATATTTTTATCAAGTATTTTGTAAATGCTAATTTTTTTAGGACGATGATAGTTGACATATTAAACTATATAGGAACATATCCCTTCTCATAACCATGCTCTTAGAAATTCCCATTGCTGCCAAGTAATATAAATATCAACTTAGCGTTGGAAGATGTGTGTCAAATTGGATCAGCATTCCATACACTTGCTTTAAGAAATTAAGTCTTGTGCATATGGTGATGGTTTTTACTGTGTGTATTTGAATTTTTCATGCAGTTTTCTAGAGCAATAATCAGTGGTGCTTTTGTACTTAGGGTTTATGTGATTTTAATGAAACATGGATAGATGTGGCCACCTGCTGACTATTTTGGGTTCTATTAATGGATTAAAATAAAAGGTCTCCTTGCCTGCAAATCTACAGCCTCCTAATGTTTTCTCTAAATCTGAGGAATGCCTGACTCATTTTTTAACTATTGTGTGGAAGACTAAATGGTTTAGCAACTATTGTGTTCTGCATGCACTACGTTTGATGCTTTTTGCTGGTCTCTGATAAACATATTTAAATGTCCACATATGAGTAACAGGTCAAGATTTTCAATGGTCCACATATTAATGGCCTTCTCAATATGAACCAGTGTATTCGTATTTACTATCACAGTTGAATAGACTTTGTATTACTGTACCAGTATAACATACAGTGAGATACCAAAACAGAATGAATTGCTTGATTGAAGCAAATGTACAGTAACTGAAAGGCATTCAGGAGCAGCTTTGCTTCCTCTCTCCCTGCCCCTCTTCCCCCCCTTCATCTAATACAGGAGTTTTTAATTTCAGCAGCTTATTACATGGAACTCTTGTTTCTATCTACAGCCCCAAATTTAACATAAAATAGTAATTGCTGTTCTGCTTCAGCAGAGGACAGTTGTAAATGTAGTGCAATTGCTGTTAAACAGCACTATACTTGGTATGTGATAGAGATGGAACAATTAAAGTATTTTTGAGGGGCTTGTGGTGGTGGTAAATTAGCTAATGATCTTTAGTACCTATACATTACAGCTCTTCAGCTCATTATAAGCGCCTTTGATAGTTTTCTCTTTATCCTCTTCTGGAACTCTAGTATTTCTATTGTTGTTTGTGGGGGTGGGAAGGTGAGAAAGGAATGTTCCCTGTTCAGTAACATTTATTTGTATTGCTGAAGTGGTGGCCATTATGTCTGGGGATACTTTTGTTTGTTTCAGTCAATAAATAAATGACTGTATTGCTTGACCTTAGTGTCTTCTTTATTATTTAGGAAGCAAGTTGTCATCTGAAGTAGCCTGGTGTTAATTTTTTAGAAAACCTCTCTCTCTCCCCCCTCCCTCCACTTCAGTACATTTTCTATTCAGCTTCTCTGTTTTTTATTATATATATATAATAGTAGCACCCAGCGCCACAATCAGGATCAGTGTTTCTATTCTGATAGGCCCTGTGCAACAGCATAAGGACTTGCTGTCACAACACCAAGGAGCTTACCATCTAAGAAAGAATTTACAGTTTTGGAAATAGGTTGAGAATAAGGGTAGTGATGGGGGGGGGACACAATAAAGATGATGATCCAATTAGAAGGGAAGCAGTTATTCCTCTTCATAGAGTGATTCCTGCACAACACTCTGATTTGCTTGCTAAAGACAGGCCCTGTTGAGGTGGGTCTATCAATCTAAATACATATGCCCCTCCACCCCCCATCACCATAATATCTGAGTCACTCCCAAACATTAATGAATTTATGCTTTCCCCACTGCCGCAGGTTAGAAAGGTAGAATTACCCCCATTTTATAGATGGTAACTGAGATAGAGATTAAGTGACTTGGCCAGTGTCACACTGTAAGTCTGTGGCAAAGCTGGGCTTTGAACCCTGATCATCTAACTCCCAGTATGGTGCCTTAACAATAAGACCATCCATTTTCCCAGAAAAACCCACTCAGAAGAACTTCCATAAAATTCTAGATCCCTAAAATTCCTATTAATCCACTTAAGATTTCTGATTTTCAGAAAAAGTGAGAAATTTATGTATGTGGTGTTTTCTTTTTTTTTTTTTTCCATCTCCAGTCACTGACACCCTTTGCGTAAAATTTTCAAAGCACTCTATGGGATTTTAGGGGACATGCTGGCACTTTCCATGCCTCTAACCAAACAAGTGTTTTAAAACTGTAGTCAATTGGTGATATGCAGACCACCTCTAGGTAATCTGGAGCTACTTCTGAAATTGCTTTAGCTATAAAATTCTAACTTAAAGGTGCCAGGTGCCTTAGAATTCATGGCAAGCTATTTTTTTAAAGAAAATTAGCTCAGTAGTTTTAAAGCTTAGTTATCAAGCTTAAACTTTTTTACAAGTAGTCTTTTAAACTGATTCAAAGTAAGTGAGGTTTAAAATATTTAAAACTATTAAACAGATTCTCTTGTTCAGTAGCTGTCACTGATTGCAAAATAAAGCCAAATTGGAGGACTGCAGGTACTTATTGTAGGTCAGGTTACATACAACCTTCAGTTTATTTTAGATACAGTAACTCCTCACTTAACATTGTAGTTATGTTCCTGAAAAATGCAACTTTAAGTGAAACGATGTTAAATTAATCCAATTTTCCCCATAAGATTTAATGTAAATGCGGGGGATTAGGTTCCATGGAAATTTTTTGGGGGCAGACAAAAGACATTATATACTGTACGTTATTGTGCTGTACTGTGGTTGGGAAGTGCCCTAGCTTACCCCACACAGGCACAGCCCGCTGCAGGCGAGGACACTAGGAAGCACCGTGCGCAACAGCAGCAGCAGCTTCCCCTGAGAAGAACAGGCGCCGACTTTGCGGTGGGATGCTCTAGGCCCAACTCTTCCCGTCCCTGCTCCACTCCAGGCCCACCTCTTCCCACCCCCCACTTCACCTCATCTCCGGAGCATGCCCACGCCCCTGCTCCTCCCCCTCCAAGTGCTGGGAGGGAGGGGGAGGAGGTGGAGAAGAGGAACTTGTGCAATGCTCCCTTGTAAAGTTGCTGTTCTTCCACAGAATCTTACAAGCAGTGGACAGAGCAGGCAGCCAAACAACGTTATAAGGGAGCTTTGCACAACTTTAAACGAGCATGTTCCCTAATGGAGCAGTGATATAACTTTGAAACAACGTTAAGCAGGAGGATGTTAAGTAAGGAGTTACTGTTTTGTATTTCACAAATCCTTTATAATATAAAGAGACCATGTTTTAAGGCATAAGCACAACAGAGTTGAGTTAAGGTTGAACTTTCAACATAAAATGTAGATTTCTCAATCTAACTTGCATTCATGATGGTTTTATCATATATTAATTTAAAAATATTATATCACTGTTTATTGTAAGTCAAACTCTTTTTCATATATTACTAAATTCCTGTTGTCATAACTCTCCTTACTAAGCAGTCAGCCACTTTTATCCAATGCTTACAATCTATTTAAAATTCTGCTTCTCATCTAATTGTCCCTTCCATGTTATTCTATCCCTCTGCCAATTCAGTTTCATTGATTGCAACTGAATTTGAGATTCAGATTGAAAATCCTATTACTGCCATTTTAAGGCTCTTCAAGCACTAATCACCAATATATTTAGAATTTGTAAAGATCTGTTCTATTGTGCAGCCTTATGGTGTTTTAGAATTGTGTCATTTCCTTTTTGCAATGGTCTAGTAGAGTTCTGATTTTTCTCCTATCTGTATTAGTTTTAAAACCACCTAATTTTCAAAATATTTTCCTTTTACTGTTAACTTTGTTTTGCTTTTTGCATTTTAAAGTTTACTTTTAAAGATTGTTACAGTAGTCATGAAAGCTAAGTTCCATTAGAAATCAAATGTAATGCAAAATAAAAAGGGAAACTACTTATTACTATTTTTGTTTTGTAGTTCTCCTCTTTTCTCAGCTACGCTAATAATGCTTACACAATTTATGGCTTTATTTACCAAGAACCAGGCTGGTTCCTATAAAGGGGATAGTTAGCCCATTTCCTGCGTCAGTCTTTCTGCTTCCCTTGACTGTGAATACAATCATGTATCACAGTCCTCTAGCTCTAATACACACACTCACTCACCCGAAATAGCTCACTAATGAGAAACATCCAGGCTTTCCACCCTTGGAACCACTGGGGATGTGAAATTCGAGTTCTGAATAAACAGGGGAGTAATAAGGAGAAAGAGGGTGGTGATTTTTTTACCTCTGTCTATGGGATTGGTGAGACCAATACTGGAATATTATGTAGCATTCTGGTGTTAACATTTTTTTAAAGGATGATGAAAAATTGGAGAGGCTGCAGAAAATAGCCACAAACATTATTTGAAAAAGTCTTACAGAGAAGGACTTGAAGAGCTCTATCTGTTTAGCTTGTCAAAAAGATCAACGGGTGACTTGACCCTCCTCTTCATGGGAAGAAAAATACTGAGCGCTAAAGGGCTCTTCAGTCTAGAGGAGAAAGCCATAGCAAGCTGAAGCCAAAGTCAAATTAGAAATAAGGCATGATATTTTTTTTTTTTTTAACTGTGAGGGAGGTTAACCATTTGAACAAACTACCAAGGGAAGTGGTGGATTCTCTGCTCTTTGATGTCTTCAAATCAAGAATGGATGCCGTTCTGGAAGATGTGCTTTAGTCACACACAAGTTATTGGGTTCAGTAGAGGTGAGTGAGTGAAATCTTTGGTCAGTGATATGCAGGAGGTCAGATAAGATGAACTAACGGTTCCTCCGGGCCTTAAAAATAAATGAAAGTAGGATATTTCAAGTATTGCTGTATTTATTTGTTTTTTTCCAAGTTTAAAAGTCAGTAGGTTGATGCCATAATTGCAATAGATACAGGATTTCAGTAATGAAAAGGAAAACAAAGTTCTAATTGACTGGATTTAGGCTAGAAAGGATAAATACAATTTTAAAGAAGTAACAAGTGAAAAGATATACATTTGGAGCGGGGGAAAGGTGTTTCAGAAAACTAGTAAGTGCAACATACTAAAAGTTGAGTGTTGAAGTTCATAATGTATACAATAGAAATTAAAGTATATCCTTAAAATGGTTCTGCCCTTAAATACAAAAGTAAAAAATTCATGAAACAGGAGCGCAAAATTCTTCACACATAGTAAGCTAATTGTTTAGCAAGAAGATGGCCGTCTCAGTGAGAGACGAATGGATGATAGTGCTAGTAGACTTAAATGTCTTTTGATGAAGAGATCAAAGTGATCTATAACACTTCCATGACAGACTGAAATCTATTTGGAGGGGAGGTAAGTGAACACCAACACGTTAGCTTTGAACCAGACCACATATGGTTCTAAGTGTCTTGTTGGCTCTGCAATTACACAAGATTTTTTATTCTTTCAGCAGGGCTAATTACCCCAACCTTCCTTTTTCCATTGCTCTTCCATCTTTTGCTTTACCAAGTTAGTCCTTCCTCAGAAATATACCAGCAGTTTCAAACATTGTGTCGAAACCTATGTTGCCAACTTTAGTGATATTTGGTAGTATTCTTAAAAGTCTTGGTACCTGTAGTCTTGCGATTACATGAGAATTTCAGCTTTCATTTGAAAAAAATCCTAGTCCTTGTGCTTATGGAGAAAAGCTTGAAAATGTGAATCCTAATGACTCAAAAGCCAAAAGAACCCCAAATTTATTATATTTTCAATCCTCATTACATTAGGGGCCTGGCAATATTGTGAAACAGAAAAGGGGGGAGATAATAAGCCTCATTTTGAAGTTAGTTGTGGGGAAGTAGGAGGGAACAGGACTCTTGTGCAGCAAAAGTAAGCGAGCTTCCTTGAGTTTTCCCTAATCGCATTTCACTTCTTGTGCTGTTACTTCTCACCTGTCCCTTATTGCCTGTGGGAGCAAAAGGCAACTTTGGATGCTCAACTCTTCTAATGACAGCAGCAGCAGTTCCCAAACATTTCTCCTGGACTAGCAAGACCAAAACATCACTGGGACAGCTGGTGGAAGACTTACGCCCTTGCTTTACAATAGTGAAAATTGAGGATGGACAAACTTGTTTTCCTTAACTTTGCACTCAAGTGTCACAGGTTTGAAAATTTGACAGCCACCATTGGGTTTGCTTCTTTGGCAGCTGTGCAGAGAAAGTGTAATAGGGAGAGGAAGAGAGAAGTGAAACATCAGAAGTGGGAAGAGACTTCATACTGGAAAAATAAAGTACATGAATACACGTGTGAGAGTTCAGGTCTTTTGGGGTTAGGAGGGGGTCTTGTATCCCTAATATAACCAGGCTCAGCTTTAGTTTATTGCAGGGGTGGCCAACCTGAGCCTGAGGAGTCAGAATTTACTAGTGTACATTGCCAAAGAGCCATAGTAATACGTCAGCAGCCCCCCATCAGCTCCTGCCCTCCCTGCTCCCAGCGCCTCCTACCTGCTGATAGCCCCGCCACTCAGCGCCTCCTTCAGCTGTTTTGCATGCGCAGGAAGCTCTATGGGGGAGGGGGAGGAGTGAGGGCATGGCAGGCTTGGGAGCAGGGACCTTGGGGGAAGGGGTGGAGTGGGGGCAGGGCCTGGGGCAGAGCAGGGGGTTGAGCAGTGAGCACCCCCCAGCACACTGAAAGTTAGCATCTGTAGCTCCAGCCCTGGAGTCAGTGCCTATGCAAGGAGCCGCATATTAACCTCTGAAGAGCTGCATGCGGCTCCGGAGCCACAGGTCGGCTACCCCAGGTTTATTGATTACATTTAAAACATCACAGAATCAGTGGGGAAGATGGCTTAAAATTATAAAGTGGGGAGAAGAGGCATTGGTTTGTGAACTGAAACCAGTTTTACTGAAACCTGAAAATAAAGTTCCAGGGACTTAAAATGTCAAATCCCACAAGTTTCATTCATCCCTGTTAATATTACACATGGAGCTGTGACCCTATCCTGTGGAGAAAACTAAGGATGCTTTCCTGGAGGAAAATCAAGCAGCAATTTTATATTCTGCCAAGTTAAGGGACCAACTTGAAGGAAAAGTTTTCTGGAGTTTCAAAGAGTAAGTGTTTCTGCTGACCAATTCTGTTTTGAAGACCTGTCTATAGGGCCGGCACAACCCATTAGACGACCTAGGCGGTCGCCTAAGGCACTACAATTTGGGGGGCAGCGACCGTGGTGGTATTTCGGCGGCGGGACCTTCCGCCGCCTCTGTGGGGGGTGGCATTTTGGGGCGGGACCTTCCACCGCCTAGGGCGGCAGAAAAGCTGGCAGCACTCCTGCCTGTCTACATCAGTGGATTTGGACTCTTAGGAAACACACCTCTTTCAGGTGTGCTATTTTAGTTAGTTCCAACTTTACAGCAGTATTCTGAGATCTGATTTTGATATGTATACACTATGTGGTCTATCAAGATGTTCTTTCATATTCACAGACAACTTTTTATTTTGTCTCATTTTAGGAAGTTTAGATAGTTCCTATGATAAAATCCCCTAATTTGAGGATTTTCTGCATTTGTGTATCCATGAGAGGCCCCTGAGGCTTTGAGTGATGCTTTTAATGTTGGTTAAATTAATCTGAACTTAACTGTTAAGGTGTTTGTATTACTACTCTTTCCCTACCATGTCCTCCATAATACAGAAGACAGTGCTGAAATGATTTTTGTAACTCCATTCTTAATACTGAAACTTCTTCTAATTTTTGTTTTGGAGGATGTATTTTTCTGAAATATGACATTACCTTCTATAACAGTGGTCCCCAAACTTTTCACATTGCCCTTCCCTCCCCCCTTTGCCCCATCTGCAGCCGGGAGCTGTGATGGGGAGCAGGCCGTGCTTCCTGGGGGGGGCACAGACGCATGTAAGGGGGCCGGGGCTGGAGCTGCAGCCGGGATAGGAGCCAGGGACTAAGACTGGGACTGCAGCTGGGAGTGGGGCCGGGAGCAGAGCCATGGTCGGGGCTGGCAGCCACGGCTGGGGCTGGGCCGGGAGCCAGGGGCCAAGGCTAGGGCCAGGGCTGCAGCTGGGGATGGAGCCGGGAGCTGTAGTCGCAGCTGGAGGTGGGGCCAGAGTAGGGTGACCAGACAGCAAGTGTGAAAAATCGGGATGGGGGTGGGGGGGTAACAGGAGCCTGTATAAGAAAAAGACCCCAAAATCGGGACTGTCCCTATAAAATCGGGACATCTGGTCACCCTAGGCCAGAGCAGAGCTGGGGGTGGAGAGGGGCTGGTCCAGGCCCTGCCACATCCCTGCCAAACATTCCTCCATGCTCCTCCCAAATGTTTCTCCATGCTCCCCTAAAGGGGTGCACCCCCCAGTTTGGGGATCACTGTTGTATAACCTCCAATTATGGATTTAACAATAGTTAAAGTAAATAAAAATCAAATCACTTAATTGATTATGACTAAGGCTGCATGTCTGTCATGGAAGTAATGGATGCCATGACTTCTGGGACACTTGGGTGTGGGAGGGGACTCAGAGCTGGGGTGTGGGGTGGCGCTTACCTGGGAGGGTTCCCCGGAAGCGGCCAGCATGTCCCTGCAGCTCTTAGACGGAGGGGCCAGGGGCCTCTGTGCACTGTGCTTGCAGGTGCCGCCTCCACAGCTCCCATTGGCTGTGGTTCCCGGCCAATGGGACCTGTGGAGCTGGACCTTGTGGCGGGAGCAGCGCAGAGAGCCCCCCGGCCTTCCCTCCCCTTAGGAGCTGCAGGAACACTTGGAGCTGGATAGGGAGCCCTGCCAGCACCACCAACCCTCCCCAGAACCAGTGGGGGTCCCGGGCCACCCCCGCCGAGCACCCGCGGTGCCCCCGGACTACCCCTCCAGAGCACCCATGGCCTCGCAGCCCAAGTTTTAGTTAGGGGTATAATGTAGAAGTGACAGACAGGTCATGGACTCTGAATTTTTATTTACTGCCCGTGATCTGTCCATGACTTTTTTACTAAAAATACCCATGATTAAAACGTAGCCTTAATTATGACCCCAACATTGAAGATGAACTGGATAGTAAATACAGCTATTTGGATATTGAGTGTACAGTTTCTCAGCACGGAGTATTTGGAGATAAACCCATAAAAGGGTTATATGGACCCAACTGCCTCAGTTCCATCTAAACCTCAGAACTAGAGGAGAAGAATTCTGAAGAGAAAAGAAATTAGGGTGAAAGTGTAGGGATAATCCATTAAAAAGAATTACATTTACTGGCAAGTAACCTTTCATCTTAGACACGAGCCCCTGCATATTCTCACATGTGGAAATGTAATGTGAAGTACACCACCAGGAAAGAAGACTAAGGTGTTCCACTTAAGACTACTGAACTGCTCTCCCAATGTGAGCATAGGAGTTAAATGTCAAATGGAGAGAGTAACATGTAAACCAGGGGTGGGCAAACTATGGCCCACAGGCCGCGTCCAGCCCATCAGACCTTTTAATCTGGCCCTTGAGCTCCCGCTGGGGAGTGGGGTTGGGGTCTTGCGTGGCTCCCGGAAGCAGCAGCATATCTCCCCTACGGCTCCTATGTGTAGGGGCAGCCAGCGGCCCTTGCATGCTGCCCCATCCCAAGCGCCAGCTCTGCAGCTCCCATTGGCTGGGAACCATGGCCAATGGGAACTGCAGGGGTGGCGTCTGTGGATGGGGCAGTGCGCAGAGCTGCCTGGCCGGCATCACGCCTCCACGTAGGAGCCAGACGGGGGACATGTTGCTCCTTCTGGGAGCTGCGGAGGCGATGCCTGCGGATGGAGCAGCGTGCAGAGCCGCCTGGCCGTGCCTCCGTGTAGGAGCCGGAGAGGGGACATGCCGCTGCTTCTGGGAGCTGCTTGAGGTAAGTGCCACCCGGAGCCTGCACCCTTGATCTCCTCCCATGCCCCAACCCCTGCCCCAGCCCTGATCCCCCTCCTACCCTCCTGCATTCCAAACCCCTTATCCTTAGCCCCACCCCAGAGCCTGCACCCCCAGACTGAGCCCTCAAACCAGGGATGTAGGAGGGGGTATGGGCTTTGGGCTGGGGGTGCAGGTTTCAGGGTGGGGGCAGAAAGAGGGGTTCATTGTGTGAAGTACTTCATATTGTGTGTTTTAAACCTGCCGCCTATTAATTTTATCAGGTGACCCCTGGTTTTTGTGTTATGTGAAGGGGTAAATAACTCTTCCTTATTCACTTTCTCCATACCATTCATGATTAATCTCTTTTCCAAGATGAACAGTCCCAATCTTTTTTATCTCTCCTCATATGGAAGCTGTTCCATACCCCTAATCCTTTTTGTTACCGTTCTCTGTACCTTTTCCAATTCTAATATATCATTTTTTTGAGATGGGGCAACCAGAATTGCATGCAATATTCAACGTGTGAGCATACCATAGGTTTACATAGTGGCAAAATATTTATCGTCTTATTATCTGTCCCTTTCCTAATGGTTCCTAACCTGGTTAGCTTTTTTGATTGCTGCTGCACGTTTTCGGAGAACTGTCCACAATGACTTTAAGATCTCTTTCTTGAATGGTAACAGCTAATTTAGACCCAGTCATTTTGTATGTATAGTAGCACATTGGAAAACATGATCCCATTACTTTGCATTTATCAACAGTGAATTTCATCTGCCAATTTGTTGCTGAGCCACCCAGTTTTCTGAGATCCCTTTGTAACACTTTACAGTCTGCATTGGACTTAACTATCTTGAGTAACGTAGTACAGTCTACAAACTTTGCCACCTCTCTGTTTACCTCCTTTTCCAGATCATTTGAGTATGCTGAACAGCATAGGTGCCAATACAGATCCTTGGGGGACCCTGCTATTTCATTGTGAAAACAGGTCAGAATAAATGGCCAGTCTTGCTTCCTCTTTTAACCAGTTACTGATTAATTTGAGAACCTTTCCTCTTATCCCATGACTGCCTACTTTGCTTAAGAGCCTTTGGTGAGGGACCTTGTCAAAAGTTTTTGGAAAGTCCAAGTACATTATATATACACTGGATCACCCTTGCCCACATGTTTGTTGACCCCCTCAAAGAATTCTAGTAGATTGGTGAGGCATGACTTCCCATTTCAAAAAAGCCCTGTTGACTTTTCCCTAACACATTGTGTTCACCTCTGTCTGATAATTCTGTTCTTTACTATAGCGTCAACCAATTTGCCTGGTACTGAAGTTAGGCTTACCAGCCTGTAATTGCCAGGATCACCTCTGGAGCCTTCTTTAAAAATCAGTGTTACATTAGCTATCCTCCAGTCATGTGGTACAGAGGCTGATTTAAGTGATAGGTTACATACCACAGTTAGTAATTCTGCAATTTCATATTTGAGTTCCTTCAGAACTCTTTGGTCAATACCCTCTCATCCTGGTGACTTATTACTGTTTAATTTATCAATTTGTTCCAAAACCTCCTCTAATGACACCTCAGTCTGCGACAGTTCCTCAGATTTGTCTCCTAAAAAGAATGGGAACCTCCCTCACCTCCTCTGCAGGGAAGATGGATGCAAAGGAATGCATACAGCTTTTCTGCAATGACCTTGTCTTCCTTGAAGCTCACAAATCAGTGGAATACATTCACAAGTTCTCTGAGGAAGATTGTGGCAGTGGAATGATTGAAGACAGGCACAACCTGATGGAAGGCAAAGAGAGGCTGAAAGTTTTTGAATAACCAGCCCAAGATGGATGGAGACAAAGTGTGGAGAGACTTATTGGCTCACTATACAGAACCTCATCCACCTCTGAAAAAAATTGAATGTAGCTACTTCCTAGATTATAACATGATTTCTGTACTTCTGCAGAACAGGTCAGGAAACAGTTAGTCAATGTCCTCCAGTTGAAACCTTGAGGTGGAACGATTCTGGATTGGGATGAAGAATGAAACCATTTTTGAAAGTCAACAGCGGTAGGACACTGGTGGAAAATAAAAAAGTTCCTGTGAGAGAGTAAAGAAAGCCATGTATCAGTATTAAGCAATTTAATATAACCTGAGCTCTATCTTGTCATGTATTTCTGACCACGCGTGCTGGCTTCCTCTGCGCCCCAGGTGCTCAACTTCCCGTTCCACCCCAAGCCCCACCCCCTTCTTCCAAGCCCCTACCCCTGCCCTACCTTTTCCCACCCCCTCCCCTGAGCGTACCCCGTCCCCGCTCCTCCCCCTTCCCCTCAACACCTCCTGTACACCTTGGAACAGCTGATTGCAGCGGGTGGGAGGCGCTGGGAGGGAGGAGGGAGCTGGCTGCCAGTGGTGCTTAAGCACCCACTTATTTTTTTCTATGGGTGCTCCAGGGCTGGAGCTGGCACCTATGTTTCTGACCACCAGTGGAAAAGCCTAAGAACATATTTGCTTTAGTCTAACAAGAATGCATCTGTCCATCTAGCAAGAGACTGCTCCATTTCTTGAACAATAAGATTAGTACTGTTTTAGAGGCCATTTACACTGGTCATGTAATCTAAACTTTAGATTGTCTGATGGCTAGTACTTTCTTTGCTGGCCAAATATGGGGCTGAGGGATGTATTCTGTGTCATGGAACCTAATAATTTCAGATTCTGGATTTTGAAGAATCTTATTCTCTACAGGTCAGACTATACCAATCCCTATCATGACTGCTGCACAAAAAGACGGAGTCACTTCTGTTCCCTCTGAGCCATAGAAGAGGCTCCTCTATAGGTTGTGGGAAAAGGGTTTTATTCCAATTATTTCCTAATACCAAAGAAAAAGGACAGTTATTACCATCTTTAATACCATCTAAGAGACTCACACAAGGGTAGTTTTTCCTTCTAAAACACTCTCCAGCTAAAGGGGTAAAGAGAACAAAAAATGTTAAAATGAAAGCCTTACTTAATACTTTGCATTTCAAATGCTTTAATTGTTTTTTCTTCTTCTCTGTATCCTTTTAATAAAATGTTAAAAGGATTTTTAATGGTGTTTGTGCCATGGTACTAAACAAGCTGACATCTCTGTATACCAACCCCAACCCTGTTTAATGTTGGACCTTGGTCCCATATATTACATCTAAATTAATACAAGCTGCACTCTAGATGTTCGCAGGATTGTATCCTTTTATTTGTGAAGATCCAAAATTGTAAAGTTTCTCGAGGACTACTTGTATCGTTTGCTGAGTGAATCATACTATCCAAATGGATGTCAGATGTATTAGGGATTGTTATGAGCTAGATAGTTTACATCCCCCAGTTCATATTAGGGCTCCCTCCACTAGGGCCCAGACAGTTTCTTCAGTTTCCTTGCAAAGCATACCAATTTAACATCTGCAGGGTAGTTACTTGGGGTTCAGTCCACGCATTTACTAAGCATTATTCTCTAGTGGAATCATCCATATCCATTGCTGCTTTTAGCAGAGCAGTGCTGCAGTCTTTAAGTAGACTCTTAGCATTCACCACCTTAATTTAGGTTACTGCTTGCGAGTCACCAAAAGCCAAGAGTAGAATGAAATAAATATATATGGACAAGCACTCAAAGAAGAAAGAAAAGTTACTTACCTTAAACTAACTGCAGGTCTTTTGAGGTGTTGTCCATATATATTCCATGACACACCCTCTCTGCTACCATGGAGTCCTATATGTAACACTTGGATTCTGTGATGGGAAAGGAACTGAGTGGCAGCAGTTGGGCCTGTTTCACCCTTTTGATGTCCTTGTTACAGGAGGATGAGGACACTGAGTGCCTGCGTGGCCCAACAAACACTGCTATTCAAAATAATCCGATTTGTTGTGCATAGGGTGCGTGCACACCAAGAATGGATATATATGGACAACTTCTTGAACTAGTTACTGAAGTTAA
This sequence comes from Terrapene triunguis, assembly GCF_002925995.2. Classification (NCBI taxonomy): domain Eukaryota; kingdom Metazoa; phylum Chordata; order Testudines; family Emydidae; genus Terrapene; species Terrapene triunguis. The sequence continues at coordinate 26,328,153 of NW_020664393.1, forward strand.
GTAACCTTTCTTTTAGTTAAAAGACTTTCAGGACCACCAGTGGTGAACCCAACACCAAGAGGTGACGTTTTGAACTTTTGTTAAGCTTTTGTTCTATTGGACTTGCTTACCAAAATTAGTTTAGCCTGGCAGACCCTCTTGGAAGGACCATAACCCAAGGAAAGACAGAGTAGTAGTTCTGGAATTTTAATTTGAACTTTAAGTTTTCCTTAGGACTCTTGTTACCCCAGAATGAAAGCACGTTGTTGGATTCATTACAGGGCTAAACTACATTAACATACCCGTAAGAAGAGAAAACTGAGGCAGGAGCCACACCCATCAGCAGAGAGGGAAGATGCTATAATAAGGTCCCTTTTAGAACTTGATCGAAGTACTTTTGTCTGGGGCTTACTTAGTCAGCTGAATAATTCTGATTTTTAGAATGTCTACCACTTTTTTTTTTTTTTAAATACTCGTTTAAAAAAAAAAATCTGGAAAGTTTGTCAAGGTTTGTTAATGTAGTTTAGCCCTGTAATGATCAGATTTCTCCACAGGAAGTGGAGAACTCCTTCTATTCCACAAAAGGAACAAACAATAAGAAAAATGTATATGCCTCTGACTTTCTTTGATCCTCCTGTATCATTATCTTAACACTTTCAGGGGATAAAGATGAACAGGATAAGGCTGAGTTTGAACTAAGGACATACTTTCTAGACTGCATGGCAGGCCTGACAAGCAGTACGAAAGCCTTCCCACTATCTGATTCCTCAGAGGGTGCTGTGCCTTTCTCTTGGTGTGCTTTTTAACCAGAGAGGAAGAGGGGTATGGCTATAAATAAACAATGCTCTGCTGAGACTGGAATGGCTGCTGTAATCTGACTGTTAGTACTAAACAGGAATTTGAAACAGGTAACAACATGGGCCAGATTTTTAACGTTATTTAGTTGCCTAATGGAATTTACAAAAAAAGCAGCTAGGCACCTAACTCATTGATTTCACACAAAGCACCTAAATATCTTTACAAATCTAGCCCATAAGGTTAATTATCTGATTGAAGATATATTTCATTCCCAACAGCCAGAAACATAAATTTTAGAACTTCAGTTGGAAACCCTGTTATACCAAAAGATATTGATGATAACTTTGGTATAGATGAAATGTTCCAAGGCTCAGATACGTACCAGAATTCTTTTGACAGATGATGTCATTCTTCTCCATGAATCTGGGGGGCTGTTTATTTGCAAAGCCCTTTAAAATGGAAATTCACCTTGTACTGCAGTTTGCTTTGACAGTGGTGCAGCTTATCTTTGCCTTTAGCTGGTTTTCTGCCTTTTTGTCTCTCCTCCCCTGCACGCCCCTACCTCACTAAATCATACTTAAAAGCCAAAATGCAATTGCCAAATTGTCTATGTTCCACATTTAGTCAACTTGGAGCACAAATTAAAAGAGTAAAGTAAGTCCGCAAGCAAGACTTGCATTGTTTTTCAGAGCAGGTGAACCTACCTCCTCTCACTAAAGGCAGAACAGCTAGTCCTGTGTTCTGTGAGTGGAAATACTGGCCCTCTTGGGTATCCAGCTGGTTTTTAGCTTTTCTTGAACTCTATGCACACAAATTGCACATCAGTAAGAATTGTTAGCAATTAAAGCTAGTCAAAATGTTGATATGTTTCACGAAAAACTTCCACCATTTTCTGACCAGCTCTACTGTTGTTGTATTTGGCAGATAGAAGACCCATAAATGTTTAATATAAAAGGGACACAGTAGTTTTGTCTTAAAAATTAGGTTCTGTTAACCTACTATGAAATAAGTATTGAGTCATTTTTTAAAAAATGTCATAATCAACTATTTAGATCAGTGATATTCAGACCTCAGTGGTTCAGGAGCCAAATTAGCAATCAAAATTACCCAAAAGAGCCACTGTAATGTGAATTTATTGTTTCACTTACTATTTTATTTATATACATAATATTCTCACAGCAAAATAACAGACCAAGTATTCTATAATTGGTTAATAACATAGTAAAAGCATCCTGATTGGTTAATAGCTTAGATTAGTTAATAATTAAGTCACACAGTGTTTTAATATCATGTGCTGCAAAGAGCAGCAGGACAGTAAAGAGCCACTTGCAGATCCCGAGCCTCAGGGTACGTCTTCACTACCCGCAGATCTCGATCCCCGAACGTGCTCCCCGTCGACTCCGGAACTCCACCAGCGCGAGAGGTGGAAGCGGAGTCGATGGGGGAGCCGTGGCCATCGATCCCGCGCCATGAGGACGGGAGGTAAGTCGATCTAAGATACGTCGACTTCAGCTACACTATTCTCGTAGCTGAAGTTGCGTATCTTAGATCAATCCCCTCCCCCTAGTGTAGACCAGCCCTCAGTCTGAATATCACTGATTTAGATCCAAGTAGTCCTCTGCAGTGTTGGCAATGACCAGTAAATATTTCCTACAGCCATAGTGCCTCATACTTTTTCTTCTGGTGCATCTTGCATAATAAGTAGAGTCAGGCCTGGTCAGTATTTGAATGAGGAACATCTGATATTGTACAAAATAATGTTGGCATTCATTAGGCAGGTCTCTTCTCTCTATTGTACTGAAGAAATACCCCAGAATTCTGCTAGTGGTGACTGTGGTGCTTGGGAGCCCATCTTTCATTTGAGACATAAAATTAAAGTTCTGGAGAATTTGATCAATAAGGATCCCACAATCCCACAGCCCTTTTATAAGAGTAAGGATGTCACTCTTGACGTCTTGTACAAATTTCAATTTGGGTAAAATCTCCTTGCATTTTGAAACGATAATTCCTCTTTGACTTGTATTTGTTATGTAGCTGTATTGCTGATTTATGCAATGTCTTACTTATACCCCAATTTCTGGAAGACAAGTGATTGAAAGCTGAGATCCGCACATTTGAAAACAAACAAACAAACCAACTTCTAGCCTTCATGTTTGTGGATAAAAGCTTGAAAATGTAAGCTAAAGTTTCAAACAAGAATGCAAATATAAAGAACCCCAATTTTTACAAAATCTCATGATTTTTTGGGGCCTGTTCATGATTTAATGTTTGGAGTTGGCAGTACTGGTATTGTGTGCTGATTGACAATTGTTTCAACCCTGAGATAGTTGCACATGAATAATGATTAAACGATCCTTATGTAGACATTCATGTAACTATTTGAAAGCACTTTAGAGATAAAAGGAACTAGAAAAAGTTACGCTGTGTCTGAGAACACTAAAGTGAAACAAATGATCCTAAAGTTGTGTTTTTTTAAAAAAGATGCATTTTTTTAAAGGGCTAGTATTGTTATTGTAAATCTCAAATGTAAAATGTCAAGTCAGGAATGCCCCTTGAACTTAATTACATGCAAGTCTGGACTTGAGCTTGGAGAACAGGCTGGATAAGTAATCATTATAACTGCATAAATATACTATATTAAAATGTGGTGTTCTATTTAAATTTGGCATTGATCTTAAAATAACTATCAACTTTCAAGTAAAAATTGCCACTTTAGAGTATTAAAATATTATTTTTATTAAATGTTAGTTTGAGATCTTTTTTCACTCACTAAAACTTGCATTAACATATTACATTAAAAGGGTCACTTGCTTACTTGAAGTTATAACAGAACATGCTTTGGAAAAGGTTTCTAGAAGCAATTCTTTTAAAAAAGTAACAACTTATAGAACAATCTAGTAACCAGGTTTTCTTCCACTACACTTCTCATCACACAGTAGCTCTGCTCTAGAATATATGGTGTACGTAAGTTATCAAAGCAACACTATTAAAAAAACCTTTAAATGGTTAAAATGTACAAATTTGTATTACGTTGTAAAATAACCTTGGTGGCATTAAATGGATGTGAAATTGAATATGGCAGATATCCAACCTTGTCTGCAAAGAATAGTGCAGCAGCGACCAATAAAGCATAGCAGATAAATCTTTTGCTTAAATTTCTTTGGACAATTAGGGAATGTATTCAGCATACAAAGTCTTACTGTCAAGCTGATCCAGGAAACTAAACTGAAGATCTTTTATGAAACTGATGGGGACAAATTACATTAATCAGACATGAAGCTTAAATGAAACAGCATTAGTTCTTTATTCTGAGGGAATTAAATAGCTCCAAGTCTTAATTTTTCTTGACTAGGAAAGTTTATATGAATGAGAATATGAGCAAAGATTTAATAGTGAAGCCAAAAATGTAATAGGTACAATTCATGTGTAAATCTAAAGATGAACTAAGAAGGTCCCCCAAGTGATTGGCTGAGTTTGATTCAAACCTAAAACTTTGCGACTCATCATATACATATGATATAATGGGTTGAGTAGTGATGCAATTTTTATATTTTTTATATTTTTACAGGTTAATCAATTTTCATCGCTCTAGACTTCACTTTACTCTGAGATAATAGATAATGTGTAGAAATAAATTTGTCAAAACTCAGCCCATTATATATTGTGTTTATTAAACTAGTTTTAGGCAGTATTGTTGGCGGTTTGTGTAATGCAAGCCTCCAGCTGCAGGAGCTAACTCCTACCAGCAGGGGAGAGGAGAGAGAGTGAAAGATGTGATAAAATGCTTCCTTATAGCAAGTGTTGTTATGAATGGGAAGAAAAATGCATGTGGTGGGAGAGAGTTGAATGATTAAAGGAATATAAGCGGAGCACATAAATAGGTGTTCAAATAGTTAAGTATTTAAAATCTGGTATTGGCATAACACATACTTGCCAGGGACTTGGAGAACAAATGTATACCTGAATGGTTAACTAAGTTACTAATTTAGAGAGTGCAAAAATAAATGATTAATGACCTAAAGTGTGAACAAATGGCTTTTAGCACTTTGACATGAAATTAGTTTATCACTTTATATATTGTTAGAACAACATTTGTCAGGTAGAATTTATTCAAACTAGTGTTGTAAAAAACATACCTACATTTCCTTCTTTCGAATTGTTAAAATACAATAAATAAGATAATGGTTTGTTTCAGGAGTAAGAAATTAATAAATGAAGCTTCTGCTCAAAAAGACGGCAAATCTAGGAAGCTTAAGACAAGTTAATGTCTCCCAGCAAGCAGAGTTTGGTGCTTAAAATCATTCTTCTATAAAAAAAATTAATGAGACAATTTCATGTGTCATTTCTTAATTTATGAACCCCATTTATAAGGAAAATGTTTATCACAGAAAAATAAGGCTGCAGATTAGATGTCACAAAAATAGAAATCACATTGATACAAAAATATAATAAACTGCAGCCACCAAAATGTTTGATAATGCAACTGTGGATAGCAGGAAATTAAGTTAAACCTGAATGAGAGTTTACAGCTATGAAGTGTGGAGGGGAGTAAAAACAAATTCAGCTACATCAATATAGCTAGAACTCATGCAGAAATTGCATCACATAAAGACATACGTAAAAAAATGCTGACGTGAACAAGAGGTCCTAAAATATGTCAATATTTTCAAAGTGATTAGTGAGTTTGGGTACCCACATTACGAGAATGTAATTTTCAGAAAGTGTTGAGCATCCACCCTTTGAAAGTTACACTAGTATGAGAACTTGGACACACAAAAATTGAGGCTCAAGGGCTCAGACCATAACTGATGTATAGATTTTGCAATTAACAAAATTATAATGTAACATATATAAACTTTACTCCTGCTTTTAAACTACTATTTTCTTGATGAAAACAGTATTTAAAAAAAAAAAACATAAGAAAAATGGGTACTACTAGCTACACTTTACATCTTCAAAAAGATATAGTATGTGGGTAGAACAAGCTTTGACATGTTTAAGTCCATCACTTTACTAATCATATTAAAGTAATCAAATTGTGAGATTTTTTTGCTTTAATAACAATCTCAATCTGAAAAGGCAAAACTCATTCCATGATTTTTTTAAATTCAGACCTCGAAAGAGAAAAAAACCCAGAGAAGCACAGAATCTGAATGACATAGCAGAACTAAAATAATTTTTGCTCAAGGATAATGTAAGTTGACAAGAACATACTTTGAAATAGTCCTTTTTATTTTGCAAGCCACAGTGTGAAAATACAGATATAGGGATTTTTTTTCCTGCATAAAAAATAAAAAAAATTCTCAGTGAGTTTAAGGAGAATGCACTGCAAAATTATCTTTGAAAAATAAGTTAATGGAATGTTTATTAGCACAGCAGATTTCTTAAAACTCATTCCAACAGGCATCAGCAAACAGAAATAATTCCAAATCTTCTCATGAAGTGTGATTTACATGTGCTTAAAAAAAAACAAAAAACAACCCAACTATCCCTTCCCCCCATTTATCTTACTGAATCTGCAGTAAGAATTTTAAAATGCAATAGCACAAATTGATCTTGTGTTTATCAGACTGAATCCTTGGAATTTTGATAATAGCAATAAGAAAATTTTGGTTCTCTGAACTGCATCAGAAAAGTTATTATATAAGTTGTCAAAAACAGGAACATCGTTTTCCTTCCATCATCATAAAAACTCTCTCAGAATCTAAGTATTAAGGTTCCTGACATATAGGTACAGCAATATCATACACAAGGTATACTTCACTATATACAGACATCCTGGAATAATTAGAAAGTGTTAATCATAATACTCATGTAATCCTTTGTTCTTAACACCACTTACCATTAGAATTACAAGATATATTTTGCATTTTTAAAAAAGAAAACTCAAATCATTAAAAAAATATTTATTTGATAGTAAGTGTGATTACACCATCATGACAATTATTTGAAGCGCTGATTAAGAGACAGAGGTTAAAATGTAGGCCAGTTACTGTCCTAGGTAAATGGTAAAAGGGAGATACAGATATTTGGAAGAAAACAGATGACCGTAGTTACAGAAAAACTGATCAGACTTGTTACAATACCTTTATTTTCAATATGTAGAGAAGTAAATATATAATAAAGAATTATTAGCTTACTTCATAATTATACTTTACAGTAATATACAGGTTACAATTTTAGTGCTTTTAGGACATGTTAAACCCACATAAGCAATAATAGTAACTAGAATAGATGCTCAGTTGCCCATTTAAATATTTTTATATATATTTTCACAGACATATTAACTTTCTTTCTCTCACAGATATTCATATAATAAAGCTAAAGGGTGGTTGCAGCAAGCCTTCTCACCACATTAAGCACAAAGCAGCAGGGTCTAGGCAAGATTCTAGGCTTCCAAAGGCTTGGATTGTGGGCCTTGGAGACTGACATATAAAACTCCACCTCTAAAGCCCCTTGTGTCAGTTTCACATAAATATGGTTTAATTTGAAATTTTTAAAAGCTTTCACCAGTTGAAAGCTCCAAGTTCTCTGATTACAAAAGACTTTTTTCCTGTCTAATTTTTATATCCTTTTAATTCTAAATGTGCTTTCTGAGGGGTAACATTAATCAGTGTGTTTAAGAAATGACAATTTTCCTTGTTTACATCCATTGCTGCTGAATGTCATTTTCATTGTCTACAACTGTGTTAATTTTTACAAGGCCCAAACTCGATCTGAAAAGCACAGATGCATGACAGATCATAAAGGCCGATCATTATTTATCATTTATTTAAATCTGATAGCAAACCCAGTATTTTATAGAGGTCAGTTTGACCAAGGCCGGATATTAGCTTTGTTTTTGTGCCCGACTCTAAGCAGTAAGTAACGATGAACAAATATTCTGATCTGAGGTATAATCATTACTTAAAGTTAATGTAAGACAAATACACAACTTAAATTATTTAATCGCAAATCACGCTTGCTACTGTCTAATAGTCTTTCAAGAACCTTAGCATGTTATTGATCCACCCATAAATTACCTCCAGTTCAGCCATAGGTTGCAAGTATCACCATCTTTCGCATGTCCTCCGGTTCACGGTATTCCTCCTCCTCTTGCAAATATTCCTAGAAGCCTGAAGATTCATTGATCCAGTGTCTATGATGCGCCAGCAGCAGTAATAACTCCTAAAATGCGCATTAAGTGAAAAAAAAAAACAGATCTACGAGCAAAGCACTTTTTAAGATCCTTTCCCCTGGCTCCCAGCGAGGCAGCACCAACGAAAGCTGCACAGGGGTTTGCTCAGCTTTACAGACCGGGGCATTATTGTTTCCCAAAAAGCAAGACGAGCCAGCCCCGAGCAGGACCTCGCACAGGGTCACGCCGGGCTGGCACTGCCCCTGGCACATACACACAGGCGCGCCGGGCGCGGCAACTTACAGACAGACGCGACAGCCGCAGCCTTCGCCCCCGTGAGAGAGTCGGGACAGAGGCGCCCCGCGCCCGATAGTCCGCGGCCCCGGGGGGCTGCCGAGCCCGCCTCGCCTAGCGCGGCCCGGGCTCCCGCGGGGCATTTTCGCTTCATTTGCCCACTACCCTGGTACTGGTAACTTCCAGCCCAGCCCGCTGCGAGCAGCCGCCCCCCTCCCCCCGCGTACGTCGTATCCCTCCGCTGCGGCCTCCCCTCCTCCTCCCAGCCCTCACAGAGAAAGCGCCTTTCAGCCAAGCTCCCCGCCCACCCCGCCTCTGCCGCTCCGACATCTTCTCTGCCAGCCGGCCGGCCTGCTCGTACCTGCGCCGCGCTCCCGCCTCTCTGGGCGTGTCAGCGGCGGGGGCCGCGGAGCAGGCCGCTGGGGAGCGGGTGTCGGGGCAGGGGGCGCGCGCGCGGCGCGAGGGGCCGAGGAGGGGGCAGGGACTCTTTCCCCGGGCGGAGGGATCGCGCTCGCTCGCGGTGGGTCGGCCGTGGCGGCAGCGGCGTTGGCGGCGGGCTGCTGCTGCCTGCGAGTTGTTGTTTCCTCCTCCTCCCGGCCGCGGGTTGAATGGTGGAGCCGAGACTCTTCCTGCCGAACGAACAGTGACAGCTACCGGGCGGGCGGACGCGTTCGCAGGGCCCCGCCGCCGCCGGGGAGCGCGGCCCGAGCGCGGCTCGCCATGTCCGGGGACGGCGGCAGGCACAGCGCGGAGCTGCGAGCGGGTAAGTGGAGGGCTCCGGCTGTTGGGCGCCGCGGAGCCGGAATGGCTGGTGCCCAGCCCGCCGCTCACCGCCTCTCTCTCCCCGCAGAGCTCTACTTCCTCATCGCCCGCTTTCTGGAGGACGGACCCTGCCAGCAAGCGGCTCAGGTAGGGATGGCGCCGCCGGGGCCTGGGGGGCCGGGCAGGGCGGGGTGTTCGCGGCGCACTCACAGCCGTTCCCCCTTTTGTTGTTGCTGCAGGTCCTGATCCGAGAAGTGGCGGAGAAGGAGGTAAGCGGCGCCGCACGCCCCGCGCTCGCCCCGCCTGCGGCCTCTCCCCGGCCCGGGCGCCGGGGGCTTTTCGGGGAGGGGGCGGCCGTGACTGACTGAAAGGTGCTTTTTCTTCCCTAGCTGCTGCCCAAGCGCACGGACTGGACGGGCAAGGAGCATCCGCGGAGCTACGAGAACCTGGTGAGCCGAGCGGCCGGCCGGCGCGAGGCGGCGGGGAAACTTTCCGAGCAGCCCAATAAAAATTGAATTTCCCGCAAAAAAATTTTTTTTACAACTTAAAAAAAAAAAGAAAAGAAAAAAAAACTTCAGGGAGCTTTGACCCCCCTCCCCCGTCAGTGACAGTGAGAGGGGAGGTGAGGCTGCTGCCCCGGGGAAAGCCCCCCACTGGGGGGGTCTCGGCGTGAGGGTAAATAACAACAATTGTCCTAATGGGAGAGCCCCAGAGTCACTGTGCTAGAAATAAAGGTACGTCATGGATGTTGTGCAGGGAGAGCAGGAGGCAGTGAGGGGAGGAGCGAGCGGAGAGAGCCTGCCGGAGCCAGCCTGGCCGGCAGGAGACGGGGGCGCTGTACTCTGTGCAATCCTGCTTCACACACACAAAGGCTCAGAGCTGCTGCATCACAACCCCACAACTTCCGAATATCCCCCCACATCCTCACCTGTGGCACACACATGTGGTGGGGGAGGAGGATGGTCGCCAGCTGGCTGATTGGCTGGAGCAATACCCTAAGCTCAGAAAGCTTAAATTTGCTTTCAGTACGGGCCCTGGCTGTGTGTGTGACTCTCAGAATGGTATTTGCCTCCTTTTCCTACCTGGGATGGCAAATTCATTGACAGGTGTCTGCTCTGAGGCATTATCTCTTGACTCCGTGTAACTCTGCAACAGAATGTTGGCAAAGGAGCATTTATATAATTTGTAGGGCAGCATTGTGTTGCTAGATTCATAAAATAGATTGGATTTTTTATACTCTGCTCTCCCTGTAAGTTGTTTTCACTCTGACAGTGCATCTACAGTAGAAAAGTTAGTAGCTGTAATACAGCTCAAGTGTAGGTGCATTGGTGTTAAGCTGCTATTGTGGATGGCATTTTTTGCAACATGTGACCTGTAGGTTTTCATGAAACAGTGGCCAAAAGGCCTAAGCCTTGTCTGCATTAGCAATTTATCCACTAATAGTTGTTTTAATATGGGTCCACATTTCTAGACAACCTGAGAGGAAAACTTTGCCCTATGTGTTTTCATAATATTGTCAATTCAGAAAGCAGCATTGTTCTGTGAAACCTGTAAATTGATTAGACCAGCTGTAGGTCCCAGTCCTTCTGAGACTTATGCGCATGGTTAACTTTAAGTACAAGAATAATACTGTTGATTTCAGTGGGGCTATGCTCATAAAGTTGAGCATTTCTGTAATATCCTATTGATGCTTGTGGTAGAAGAATTTGAATATAATAAGTCTTTGCAGGTTTTAATTATAAAAACTCACTCTGTGACGGAGTGAAGCATTTAAAAAATGCTGTCAAACTGCAGATTTATAATAGCTGTTCAGATGTGCCTAGTAAATGTAAAACAAACATAATGTTGCTGCTATGCTTCTTTTCAAGGTTTAAAACTGAAACTGTTAGCCATTTAACTAATGTGGACCAGCATCCTGGATATTTTGCTTTTAAGGAAACTGTAAACAACTTATTTAAAAACAGCAGTTACTTGTTTGTAGCTAGCAGTTACAAGTTATTTCAACTTAAATTTCATAATGATTTTTAGCACATAGATTTGATGGATATTTGTGTTAACTGGAACAATATTGAATTAGTGAATTTCTTCAGAGCATCTATGGTATATTGGTCAATAGTTTGTGTTAAATGTTGTCAGTGGTCACGAAGGGGCTTTTGCTGTTCAACTTGTTAAATACATTCTCATACTTATGTGTATAAGCTTTTCCTAATCTTCCATAATGTTTTTTAAAACATGTCGAGAAAAACATAACAAAGAAATTATGAGACACATTATATTTTAAACTGTGTTCATCACAGTATAAAAATAGGTTTTGAAAGTGCTGGTTCTGAGGTGGCAGGCTAGAAGGATATGTATGGGGTTACGGAGGGGATAAGAGGACATCATAAGAGAAGTGACAACAGAAAAGCATGGAAAGGACTAGCAGAATTGATAAAGGAGCTAGCAGTAGTAGGGCCAGTGTAGGATTTTGGGAAGAGACCCACTGAGGAATATATAGGGATAGGGTACAGCCTCTGATTCACAGGCATCAGGGACATCTTGCTTTTGGAGCACAGAGGGTTCCTGCAGAGTGAGATGAGAATAAATAAATACCAACTCAGCATTATTATTGAATAGCATATAATATGCAGTTTTTCATTGGGGAGGGTGAGGAGGAGTGGAATATGGTTCTCCAAAATCCATGAAATCCCAAATGTGTGCAGGACTTCCATGGATGTGGAGAAATGCTACTACTTGTCTCCCCCACCTGTACATTTCTTACAATGCCCTCTTATATTTTTGATAAGTATTTGCGTGATTTTCTTTTGCTTTAAAGTAAGGGAGGGAGGAGAAAGGAAAATACAGACAACAAATTGTTTATGGCATTTTCTTCTTACACTCTTGCTTTAATTAAAGAAGGTATGCCTTAACTGTATTGCTTGATCGTGTTGGTTTCTGAAACCTGGCATTCAGCGTATCAGCATAGAAGTATTTAAAAAAAAAAAAATGGATTTACTGAATTTAAACAGTTCCAATTAAGTTTTTTTTAAATCTTTTGATTTGTCATTTAAGATACTTTCTTTGCTTTCTCTTAACTCTAAAATACCTTTAATGTAAATATTTAGATTGGACGTCAATCTGTAATGTCAGCTCAGGTGTCTTTCTTTTAGTTTTGGTTCTTAAAAGTCTGAAATCTGAGCTTGAAAAGGTTACTGATGCAAATGGTGGTGTGGGCATCCTTTGCCATGTGCCAATATCAGTCTCTTACCTGAATGCCCTCGGTTCCCACTGAAGTCAGTAATGGCAGGGGTTGAAAGAAGCTAAATAGGAACCAAAAGTATCAAAAATGTGATAAATTAGTGACTCCAGAAATCAGAGAATTGAGGTTACTCAGTACTTCGTGGAATTTGACTTTAAATGTTGCTTTATGTGGATTTGTAATTGTTATAAAGTTAGTGCAGATTTACTTATCTAAACAAGAATATTATAGCATCTTAATGCAGTAGATGTTCTGGTTTAAGTTTTATCAGATACTTGGATTTATTAAAAAGTTTTATTGGAGAATATGATTCTTTAATTCTTAATTTTGTTGAAATAAAATCATAGCCTTAAAATATTACGTATTTTATTGCTATAATTTAAGATTATTCAAACAAGTTACCAAATTTAATGTACTGGTCACCACTTGTGTTTTTTATTTATTGCTTGCTCGAACAGTGAAACTCCATTTGTCTGTTTCTGATACACTAACATTGTGCTGTTTGGGTTTTCAACACTGCAGGAGAATTTATAAATTCAAAAAACTCAATCTATCTTCCTTTCATAATTCAAACAGATATTTTCCTATACAGTAACTCTTCGCTTAATGTTGTAGTTATGTTCCTGAAAAATGCGACTTAAAGCTAAACAATGTTAAGCAAATCCAATTTCCCCATTGGGGAAGAGGGGGGGTTAGGTTCCAGGGAAATTTTTTTCACCAGACAAAAAACTTTATTTATTTATTTATATATACACGCACACAAAATAAGTTTTAAACAAACAGTTTAATACTGTACACAGCAATGATGATTGTGAAGCTTGGTTGAGGTGGTGAAGTAAGAGGGTGGGATATTTCCTGGGGAATGCCTTACTGCTAAATGATGAACTAGCATTCAGCTTAGCCCTTAAGGGTTAACACATTGTTAATGTAGCCTCACATTCTACAGGGCAGCACAAATGGAGGGAGGGGAGACAGCATGGTAGACAGAGACACACACCCTGTGTGTGGGGCGGGGAGAGAGAGAGATGCGCATTGCCCCTTTAAGTACGCTGACCCCACTCTTAAGTACATTGCCTTTAAAAAAATCAGGAAATTGAGACAGCAGCTGCTGCCAACAAGCTTTCTCTGTCCTGAGCCCTGTCCTGTCCCCACCCTACTCTATATGGAGAAGAGGTAAGCGGGGGGGCAGGGGGACGGGGGGACACCCTGACATTAGACCCCCTCTACCGCCCTTCTCTGCACAGCAAGCAGGAGGCTCCTGGGAGCAGTTCCAAGGCAGAGGGCAGGAGCAGCACGTGGCAGTGGAGGGAGGGACAGCTGAACTGCTGGCAATTGGTAGCCTGGTGGGCAGCTGCTGCGCAGGGAACTTAGGGGAGCGGGGAGCTGATGGAGGGGCTGCCAGTCCACCCTGGTTCCAAGCCCCCACCAACTAGCTGCAACGGGCTGCTCTTCCTGCAAGCAGTGGACAAAGTAGGCGGCTGCATTGCACAACTTTAAACGAGCATGTTCTCTAATTGATCAGCAATGAAACAACATTAACCAGGGCGATTTTAAGTGAGGAGTTACTGTAATGATATTTAAAAAAAAAAACACCTATTTGTGGCCTAAGCTATGTGAGTGTTCCTTGCTAGAGAGTCTCTTCCTCCCAAGTGTCAGACTGACTTTCCTAATATTGATGTTATAATTTTCTATTTGTATCATGGTAGTACACAAAAGCACATGAGATTTAAATGAGCAGTCGGGTCCATCATACCATTTGCTGTACAAACACTAAGGAAGAGACAAATAGTTTTGCAGGAGCAAAACATCAAGGCACGTTTATTAAAGTTCATAGTTAACTTTTGGTTGATATTTATGTTCTCTCAGTCTTTGCTTCCATTTCCTATTGGAAGACTGAGGTATTCTGGTGAAAAGAACAGAAACAGCTGTTGGTAAGATGCACTGCCAGTTCCCCAAAGAATGCACTTGATAAGGAGCAAAAGGACATTGTTTCTTATTTTTTTGTGTATGTGTAGCTAGCTGCTCAGTCATGGTAGCTAGCTACGTGGTTCCAAGAAGTGATTTCGGTCTGCTGCAGTTGCAGGGATGCTTCCTTCCCTCTTGCTGCCTCCTGCTATTCTGTAGGTCTCCTCTTGGCAAAGGAGAAAGCAAGACTGTCACCCGCTCTTCTAAACTGGTGTGTTGAGCTGTGTTCAGTCTGTGACATGAGCATGTAGTTGCTATGTAAATATCAGGTTTTTTTTAAAATATTGTATTCTACAGGTAGGTTTTAAAGCCTGTTTCTGTTAGTCTGTCTTTATGTGGGGCAGGGACAGAACTCTTGGTTGAAGGCTGATTACAAGATCATAGATGTGGCAGCTTGCCCTCTTCATACTCTAAGAGTCCTGTGAGGAAGCTGTTTAAGGAAAGTTTGGGCTCATGGGGAGACTAGCTATCTGACGGGTGTTAAGCATTCCTATATGGAGCTTACAAGATGTTATGGGTAGGAGACAGGAAGAGAGATGTGCCACTGCAGCAGATCAGAATCTAGTATCCTACTTTCCCATCTCATCTTTGAGACATTCAGGCAGTTGTTCTCTCCCTTTCAGCTGCTTTCTTATATGTCTGTTTTCCTTTCACCAAATCAGCAGTGACATTGTGGGATCCACACCAACTTTGGGAGAGGATGCAATAATGTAGCTGGGACTCTTGTGTCTTACTAACAGTCTGTCTGTCCTCAGTATTATCTGTATTGCCCTTGTTTTCAAAGGGAAAGTGGGGAGATGTACACTTTAAGGCCCATAGAATAACCTTCTTAGGCACTGGGTCTGCAAAGATTTACCCTATGTGCTTAACTTTATGCACTGTATGTAAACTCACTTCAAAGGGACTACTTACAGTGCATAAAGTTAACATGTGTCTTGAATCTTCATAGGGTGGGTTGGGGCGTTAGATAGTAAAGTGCACTATAAGGACCCTGTATTTGATTTGTGTTTGTACAACACCTAGCACGATGGAATCTGTCCCAGTGCTTACTCGGGCCTCTGGACAATATTGCAATTATTGTTTAATAACAATTTACCCCTTAATAAATGGCTGAGGAGATAGTGGCTCGTTCAGGACGTCTAGCACTCTACAGGTGTCTGCATGGTGTAAAGTGGACAAAAATGAAATTTTTAGAGAAGTGAATCTAGAAAAAGAAAAGAAAACGTAGTTTGTTGCATCCCAGATAACTTTCTAATATTTGCTAGACAACATTTATCACTAATAGTTCTTTGAATGTCTCTATAAAGTTTTGAAAGTGGTTCTGAAAGGTGTAGGGGATTGGTAATAGGTCACTATTCAGATATCTCTTATTGATAGTGATACAAAAATCATACCCATCTGGAGCTGCTGTTCAGGGTATGAATTTAGATGGCCTCAGTTTAGTTCTGCTAGACAAGTGTTCACATCATACAAATCACTCCCAAACAGTCACTTTAGCTGGGAGTGTCAGAGTGTTACAGATTGTTATATAATTTAGAGTAAATTTAGGACAGGGATATTTCCCATTTAATGACAACAACAGTTAAACCTCCTAACACCTCTTTGTTGCTATATAAATGATTAATGTCCATGGAAAGTAAATTACCCTTTTGCTCCTGTTTCCTTCTGATCATGATTAAGGAGCATTGTTAGGACTTTGAATAAATAGACTTCAGTTTCCAAGATTATCTAGTATTTCTTATCAGGACTTAATTAACTTTAAACATTTTAAAATTCCAAAATGTTTGAATAAGAAAATGTATATCAAAATTTTATAATTGTGGATGAAGCGAATTAGATTTATTTGTGTATCTTAAATAATTGGCTTAATTTGCAGCAGTGGAAATTTAGGTTAGATATTAGGAAAAACTATGTAACTTTAAGAATAATTAAGCACTGGAACAAGTTATCTGGGGAGGTTGTGAAATCCCTATCATTGGGGTTTTTTAAGAACCAGTTAGACAAACATCTATCAGGGATGGCCTAGGTATACTTAATCCTGTCTCAGCACAGGGGGATGGATTAGATAGATGAATGCCTGAATGTTCTTATGTTAAAATTTTTTAAATATTTTGCAAAATTTCCTATGTTTGCAATAGGACAAAAATTGTGTGGTCTCAGGACAGTTGGTTCCAGTTAGCTCTGTTTCATTAGCAGTAAAAGTAATCTCAAGTTAAAAGAAAATATGTCCCTGTAGTGTCTTATAGCCACATCCCCATCTTTGTTTAGCCTACATATAAATCAGAAGATACTTCAGATGTGAAAATTAATTCTTAATAAGAAGCATCTCAGAGGGAGAATAAGAACACTTTAAAATTAGGAGTTGCAATAACATAGCTATTTTTCTCTGAAGCAATTAGGCACTGGCCATTGGTTATAAGATGCTGATGGTCTGTTCCAGTATGACAGTTGCTGTAATTCAATTTTTTGCCTTGTGTAGCACTTGATACAGTGTGTGGCAATATATGTATGGTTCTAAAGGTGGCTAAAGTTGGCTGGATTGAGTATTCCAGACTTTGAAATATAGGTAACGGATTTAAAAAAAACAAACAGTTTTCTGAGGAAATTCAGTCTACTAGATCATTCTTTCTGTGATGAAGTTCTTGATGATATAATTGTAGTTAGCTCAGGTCACTGTTAGCATAGAAATAAATATTCCAGTATTTTGGAAAATGTTTTAGTACGGTATTGCTTTGGAGGATGGGTTTATAATAACTTCATATTAGAGTCCTGGACATTTGAATATCTGTGTAGCTGCATTTTGTATATGTCCACTGTTGGTACTAGATAGTTATTGGTAAATATAGAGCTGACAATGGAACTTTCTTTGTTTCTAGAAAATATTATTTTATGGTTATGGTCTGAAAACTGACACAAAATAGCACTTATTACTTAACACCTCTGATTCCTGTTTGTGTTTTTAGAGTCTGCTTAGTTTGGTGTTTAAACAAAACAAAACATGCTCTCTACTTCTACTAGCTTGGCAGAGCCAACACAGGTAAGAGTGAGAGCGCTGTATTCTATTTCTCGTTCTTCATTAATATAGTTACATCACTTATATCTGTGCAGTTCCTTTGAAAACAATGGGGGTGCACGGAGGTATCACTGACCATCTAAGATGACGTGCAAGACCCTCTTATTCTTGTGGTGATATGCAAGAAGGAAGGAATCCAGCTAGAATCTCATAATCTAGATAGCATTTGTAGGCCTGGCGGGAACCCTCCATGCCCACCCAGATTATTTGTAGACTACGTGTATTTTATGTTGAAATCATGATGCCAAATACTGAATCGTGCAATGCTTTCTTTTTAGAGCCATATTGTGTTGCATGTCTAAATTTTCATCCCTTGTTTTGTTTTTCCCCTTTTCCCCTCTGCTCTGTCAGATATCAGGATAGAGACAAGATTCTATCTTCCTATCTCTTTACCTCCTTGTCTTGCTGTAACTTGTTTCTGACTTGGCTTCTTACAGCTACCCTCTTCTTTAGTGTGGTGGTTTTTCTTCTCACTTCTGCCTGCCCTGAGAGCAGTTTTACCAGGTTCCTCTTTGCACCTGTTTTTGTTGCTGTCAGCTTTTTGTTTCCCTGTTTGCATACCTTTTCCTCCAGCAGGCCACCTCATAGACTTTTCTCTCCCTTTCTGTAGCTGTCATCCAACTGCTCATTCTTCCTGAAGTTTATTCCGTACCCTTACAGTGAATTACTTCACTTCCCATATGAATAATCTGGCTGACTCAATCCAACTTCCTCTCCTTACTAGTTACCCTCACTTAGTCTTCACAAAGAATTGGTCCCTTAAATTCCTCTTTTACTGCTGCCATACTTCATTTAATACTCTTCATTTTCTTGCTGTCTTCTGCGCAGTCACACTTTTTTTTTTTTTTTTTTTTTAAAAAACTCCCACTCCATAAACCTCTTTCTCTTAGAAGACAACTCAACCTCTCGCTTCCATCTCTGACCTCCCTTCCATGGTTTTCACTTTCTGATCCACCTACTTCTTTGCATTTGACTCATTTACTCCCCTAACCCATCAGTCTGTGTCAGTCCCCCCCACATCCAGGCTCTTTGGTTGCATTTTTCTACTCCTTTTCCCAATTTGCAAAGCAAAGAGTCCCAATATATGCTCCCACTACAAATTTTGTTCCTTCAGCTACTCTTCCTAAGTAATACTAATTCCTGTAATTATAAGCTTACACCTGAGGGGAAAGGAAGTGGCTACAGGAACTCCCATTTCCATTCTTTTATAAGATGAGAAGGAAAAAGTAGTCCAAATATGATTTAAATTCTTCATATTTTAAAAGGATGCCAATTTACAAATCACATTTGTCTTGTTATAAATAACACTAATATTATAATTGAAATAAATATGAAAGAGAATATTTATCTTTAGGTTTACCTTGTACATTTGATAGCATTAGTATGTGGTCCATTTTGCTGTTTTCCCATTTAAATAGTTTCTGCTGTTTATGTAGATCTTGCATTCAACTATAAGGGACAAAAAAAGGTGATTGTAAAACTGCAGAAATTCGCAGAGGAACTCATTGGCACATTTAGGGCTTCAAACTAATTTTAATAAACTCTAGACAATTTCAAAAAGTTAAAATAAACAGTGTCCCTTTAAGATCTTTTAGAACAGCGGTTCTTAACTGGGGGTCTGCGAGCCCTTTCAGGGTTGGCCGTGGGCCCCGTGGCTGAAACCCAGAGTCCAAGCCCTAGTGCCCCCCACGGGGCTGAAGCCCTGATGCTTGGCGTGGCCCCCCCCGCCCCTGCGCGGGGCTGAAGCCCTGAGCCCTGGTGCTCCTTTTGGGGCAGAAGCCCTGAGCCCATGGGCAGAGTTGGGGACATGGAGGGTGTTGCCCCCTCCCACCCCCAAAACTGCAGCGCAAGAGCACAGCAGTCCCAAGAGGCAGCTCCACACCTTCCCCTCCCCCATCTCCTCTCCCTGCTCCCTGACCAGGTTGGAGGCGGGAAGCCAGAACTGGACAGTGCAGGGCAGCTGGTGCTGTGGCTGGTGCCATGGAGCAGGCAGCGGCAGCGTTCCCTCGTCTCCTGCTGGTGCCCTGGGTTGAAGCTCCTCCTCAGCTTGCAGCCCCCTTTGCTCCCACAGAGGCAGCTGGTAGGAGCCGCCTGGGTGGGGAGACCCAGCTCCGTGGCTGGCAGACCCCTCTGGGAACAGGGACCACAGGGGAGCCCTCCCAGCACACAGCCCCTAATACTCCTCTCCCTATACCCTGAGCTACTCCCTCCCTGCACCCTGAGCTACCCCCCTGCCTGCACACAGTCCTAGCTACCCTGCACCCTGAGCTACCTTCCTGCCTGCACACAGCTCTAGCTACTCCTCTCTCTGCATCCTGAACTACCCCCCGCCTGCACACAGCCTCAGCTACCTTCCTGCCCACACACAGCCCCTAGCCACCCCCCTGCCTGCACACAGCCCAGCTACTGCCCTCCCTGCACCCTAAGCTGTTTTCAAACTTTTTGAGCTAAGCTCCTCACCTTTGAGTTATAATTTTTGATTGCGCCCCCACCCCTCCCCCAACCCAGACAGGCTGGGTGGTCTGCTGAGGTGAATTGGGGGTGGAGGTGGCACTCCATCCCTGGACCCTGCCATACGGAGGTGGCTCGAGCCCTGCTGGTCCCTGTTCTTCCCCCCTCCCCCTAAAGAAGTCAAACTAGGCTTATGTCCAGGCCCCTGCCGCGAGGCCCCCCTCCGCTCCTGCTGGGCCCTGGAGTTTGTATAGTATGTTGAGGGGTGCCTCCGAGAGAAACAGGTTGAGAACCCCTGTTTTAGGAGACTTCTAACTTAGTTGGCTAATATTACACTAGTTTGTCCGAGAACTAGGTTAAAATACTGTTTTGGTAACCAATACAAATGATTATTCCTTAGCTGACATCTATCTACAGCACAAAACTGCAACCTAATTTGGCATGGTTAACTGTCTTTGCACAAAAGAGGTCTGGGATTTAGAGTAAAAGGGAATTTGCATGGTGGACAGGAGGTGTATTTGCAGAATGTACAGCACCACCTTGCAGTGACTAGAGCCAAGATTAACACAAATAGTCTTCATTTTCTAAAGTACTTCTGAAATGTCACTTTTAGAATCAAACATGTATAGACCTTGTTTTTGTTTATAGTGGTTTATAAAACGGATACAGTTACATGACAAAAATCACAAAAAGGAGATCTGATTCAGGAAGTAGGATGACTGGAGCTTAGGTATGTTTCAAGGCTGACCTTGGACTCCAAGCTTCAATCTTCTATCTACTTTAGTTTTTTTTTTTTTATTCAGGCTGTTGAAGTTAAGGAATGCCCGGGTGCTTAACTGAGTAAAATAATACTTTTAAACAAACTGTATTCTGATGGGAATTGGCTAATTGGTAATTTAGTATACTGTATTAGTATTTCTTCTCTGGAGACATAGGTTCAGATCTGACTTTCATCGCCAGTGGAAAGTATTTGATCTCAAATACAGCTGCACAGTGGGCATTATTTACTTACTGTCCGGGTACAGTCCCTGGAAGGGAGAAAAGGGAATAAAAGAAAAGGAAACAAGATTAGGATCCATAGCTAGAACCAGCTGCACCCATCTCTAAATGTTGCTCATAGCCAAGGATGTGTAGCATTTAAAAAGCACCCAAAATTATAATTTTCTTTGAGTTCTTTTACCCTTTCTATTGAAACAAGTTCAGAGATGTCTCAGAACACTTTAATTCTTAAAAAAAAAAAAAAAAAAAAAAAAAAAGTGTCTGTGTGTTAGAATAATGAATCATGGCAAGGAAGTCCTTGAGTTCTTTGGTGTTTTTGCTGTCCTGTTGACACTGTGTGTGTCTGAAGTCATTTGTACTTTAAAAAATGAATTTGAGATGAATCTATGCAGTGCTTTATTGTGCTTTATATAGCTACTTGTCTAACTTTTAAATATGGATTTTTAAATTGCATGTTGTAAGTCATATCTCACCTCAAAGCTAGTCAGAATTTAAGTCATTCACAAGGGTTTTTATAAACATGTGACAGATGACTCAAATGAGAACAACAAAAGAAAAATTCCTTCCTCCATCAGAAGCTTAAGATGGTGAAAAAATAATTCTAGTATAAATAAGGCTTTTCCAGAGTCTGTTTTATAGTTCAGTACTCGTATGTTAATAAATGACTGCAACGCAAAGTATGATAACAGCATGTCGGCAAGACAGTAGAACATTTGAAGAAGAATAAGTTATGTTCCTTCTAATTGGGTACAGTGTAGGAATATGAGCAGTGTTCATCCTCCTTAAAATGTCAGTCATGGCCTTCTGCAGTTACAGTATAACAAAACATCACAAGCTTTCATTGCGAGATAATCTAGGATGATTTTTTGTCACAAAATAAATATAAAAACCATGATGCAGGATTAGTATTGAAACAAGGAATAAACCAGTACGCACTAGGTACTCTTAGAATGTATATATGAAGCAAATAAAATTGTGAGATTTTTCTTGATTTTTCAGATGCTTTAAACTAGCAGTAGATTATGTATTGGAAGACATTATTTGTTAATAGCAGGATTAACAGTTTGTAATGGGATTTAATTGTGGTCACTTACATAAGTGTATTTTGAAGTTGATCCTGTAGCACTGAAAAGACCAATCTGACCTGTAATCTAAGATGTTCAAAAGAATAGATAAGGATTTTGATTTGCTTTTTCTGAACAAAATCCAGTTTTAAACTGGTTTGATATTAAAATCAAACAGCTGTCATAAAGCATATGTGATCGATGTTAGAAATCTGCTTTGATGCCAGTGCCTCACAGTTAACAAGAAGTATAAGTGATCTCCAAATCAACCTGAAAAGGTTTTCCCTCCTTATTTCACCAAAGGCATGGATTTCTTTGAATAAATAGTGTGTAATAGGGTTTTAAAAATTTATTTGACTCAAACTTTTTTGACTCATGAAAGTTTTGTATTTAAAAGTTTAAATTATGGAGATACTGGTCATGCCTTCATAGTTAAGGTTGAGTTGTTTTTTTTACACTTAACATTGAGGTTGGCTCTCTCTTTTATGTATGAAGAATACAGTCAATCATCTCAAAAATTGCAGCACTTACTCTTTGAGTATAGAGTGACTTTTCTAAGAACTGTATAAGTATCAGGATATCTTACAATACTATTTTCTCATTTTGTTTCAAAGTAATTTAAATTGATCAGAAGCATATTTAAACGTGAGGTTGGACAAATTCTTTGCATTTTTCTATTACCTATAATGATTTAAGAGCTGCTCTATGCTTTCCGTCATTCATGTAAGTTACAAAATAGTAAACATGAACTGTGCTTATAATACAGTTGGTATACACCTCTACCCCGATATAACGCTGTCCTTAGGAGCCAAAAAATCTTACCACGTTATCGGTGAAACCGCGTTATATTGAACTTGCTTTGATCCGCCAGAGCACGCAGCCCCGCCCCCCCCCCCCGGAGCGCTGCTTTACCGTGTTATATCGGGTTGCGTTATATCGGGGTAGAGGTGTACTTTGAACAGAGGAAATTAATTAGGATCAGCTGGAGCAAATTTACCATCTTAAAGGTTTTTATCTGTTTTGATCATTTGTTTAAAGTGAAACTGTTTTTTAGTTTGCTCATTTCTTTTAAGAATTTTGGTAACAAACTTGACAAGAAAATGAGGACTAAAATAGTAATATTTCAAAAATGATTGACTTCACCTTTATCACTTTTTTTTTCCTGTCACATAATAGGTGAAGTATTATAGACACTTGGCACCTGATCACTTGCTGCAAATATGCCATCGACTAGGACCACTTCTAGAGCAGGAAATTCCTCAGAGTGTCCCTGGAGTGCAAACCTTATTAGGAGCTGGAAGACAGTCTTTGCTTCGCACAAATAAAAGTATGAAAATTCACAAGGGGGCTTAAAGACTTCATTTTCACTATTTTATGCTATATTTTCATGTGTTTGTAATTTTTTGTAAACAGGTTGCAAACATGTTGTGTGGAAGGGATCTGCTCTTGCTGCATTACATTGTGGAAGGCCTCCAGAGTCACCAATAAACTATGGCAGCCCACCTAGTATAGGTAAGTCAATTTCGTTATCACACTGAAAAGTATGACCTTGCTAGTGCAACATTTGTAAATTCAGCAGAAATTGTTTATTGGTGTGATAGTTGGGTAACAGTGTATTTGTATTTACTCTCTTATGTTCTGTGTAGCTTGTGCCTACCATTACTTCTGTTAGGATGGTCAGTTATCCTGTTTTAAACATGACAGGATGTACAATGTAGGTCCAAATATTATGAATCCTGTTTTGAAGCGTATTTGTTTTATTTGAGCTTTGAGGTATGAATTTGAATAAAATATTTCAAAATTATGAAAACAAGCAAACAATATTTGGCTAGCTGATAACATGGTTGCAAAAATGAAGTAGTAATAAGCTGCAGATAGGATAGCCTATCGTGTTAATGACTTATTTGAACTCAAGACACTATGGTCTGCCTCCACTTCTGGAAAATACAACAATATAGGCTGCTTGCCAGAATTCTTTTCTTTGAAGAGATTTTTTTAGTGTAGGGCCTTGTAGCAGGGAATATTGTTTCTCTGCTTCAACTGTTTAGTCCCATTTGCTTATTTCTTAGTTTTGTCCAGATTTGCTTTGTGCTATAGCATGGAGCATGCACACGTTCTCTCTGTTGGGCTGCAAAATGGCAGAATAACAGAAGTCTAGAAAGATATTTTTTGCTTCCTCTTCTTTTTTGTTCTTCCATGATTACCTTGAAGTTCTCACTCTGTCACTGAGGAAGTGTTTCATTAGCCTTTAGCCTGTAATGAAGGATAGTTGTTTTGTCTTCACTACCCTCCTGGAGGTAAAGAGATGTCCATGATTTAGGAGGGAACTCATTGAGTCTCAGTCTCTTCCTGTTGTAGAAAGGATAGCAGTGAGCAGAAATCTCACATTTTGAGCTTCTATCCATGCAATCCTGCCATAGTTCTCCTTTCCATAAGGACAGTAGCTCAGTGAAAATAGGTATGTCGGCAGTGAGTGAAAACTTACCCAGCACCTCTTCAGGTTTAACACTGAGTTAAAAATATTTAGAGTTCTTTAATGAGTTGTTGGATTCCTCTTACTTTAAGAAATCAAGTTAGTCTCCTCTTCCTCCATTGTAAACTCTCCAGATAAAAGCAACATAAGAGCAATTTTGACATTGATTTTATGATGATGACATGAATGGAAAGAGACTTGTTTAAATTTAATTTTTTCTTGAGGGAAACTAAATTTAAAACAGAAAAAAATCTCTCTTTTTTGGAACCTGCTGGGGGGAAGGACATAGGAGGCGGGGACAGAACAAAACAAAAATAAATCTGGGAAGCAAGTTCTACCAGATGTCTTCAATAGCTCTTCTTGGACTGAAATGGGGAGCTCTCTCAAATAGGTTTTCAGGCCTTATATATTAAGCAGCAGAAGGGTGCATTGATTTAACACTTATTTTAATCATGATTTAAATCAAGATTTCTTGCTTGCTGATTTAAATAATTGATGTTAATCTTGTTTTGGATTTACTTTTTAGTTATTTTCCTAAAGAAAGGTTCATTTTCATTGGTTAGTATAAGTATAAAAACATGTTGATGGAACACCATATAGCCCATACATTAAATTTGGTACTTTCTGTTTACCAGGAGGATACATTATATCTATACATGCTTATTTAAGGACTCATATAATTTAACATAGATTTATTCAGATCCTTAATTTTTTCCTTTTTTAATTGTTAGAAAATGGTGAATAACAGTTATTCTTGGTATTTGTGTTAAGTTGTGTGTAGATGGGAATTCAGTTCAATTTAAAATGTACAAAAACAGCATTGAAAAATTGCTTTTATTAGTTAAATAAGACTACCTTAAATGTGTTGGATATTTTTTCTTATGTAAGCTTATCAAAACATGTTTTGCATTTAAAATTAACTGATTAATTAAGGGAAGTATTAACTGTAGTTCGTGAATTGACAGATTGCTTCTGGTCTCTGTGGGCCAGATTTTCAAAGGTATTTAGGCACCTAAAGATTCAGTTGGGTGCTTTTGAAAAATTCCACTTGGCATCTAACTGTACCTTTAGGTGCCTAAATACTTTTGAAAATCTAGCTCCATGTCCTTAAGTTTTTTAGAATTAGATCTCATCTTCTCCCACCTGGTTTTTATTCATAGACTGGAAGAGGAAAACAAGCTTTCCTGCTTTTTCAACTCAGTTTCTCAGCTTTGAATGAACTAGCCCAAATGAAGAAAATATTTTCTCGGCAGTTGCTAGTTAAACTGAAACCAAAAGTTGTTAATGCAACAGCTTTTCTGCACAACAGAAACTGAAAGTTCTTACACTGTAAATAATATAAATACCAGAATTTCACCATTGCAAGGACTAATAATGATATAGATGCGTGGTTCTCAAACTTTTTGTTTTTGCGGACCACTTGAAAATTGCTGAGGGTCTCGGCGGACCACTTAATGATCTTTCCAAATGTTGTTTGTACCATTAGCTAACTGTTGTAAAGCACTTTGGATAAAAGTGCTATATAAAAAAAATTAATAATAATTAACGTTTTTTTGTTCTACAAATAAAAGCACACAACTCCTATTTTAATATCAGTAGTTTTACCTTTTCTAATGCAATGGATGTGCCCTCTCTCTCCCGCTGCGGCAGGCCTGAGCTGGGGCTGGGAAGGAGGGGGGGGGTCTCTCCTCCGCCACAGCACTGAGGCTGGGAAGGAGGGCCGTCTCTCCCTGGCAGCCGCAGCCCTGGAGCTGGGGAAAGTCACCTCTTTCTCTGGCCACTGCAGCCCTTCACGTCCCAAATTCCTCCCATCTTTTCTTCTCACCCCACTGCCCCCCCCCCCCCCCCCCCTATTCCCCCCCCCCCCCCCCAAGGCCACCACCTCACCTTACATGTGCGTCTTCTCTAGGGTTAGGGCACCTAATTAGTGGAGCCATGCCTGCGTGGCGCCACTAATTAGGTGGGTGGCCCATCATTCTCTCATGTGTGGCTGCCCAGGTGCGCACCTTAGAGGGAACTATCCGCGGACCACCTGCATGGAGCTTGCAGACCACTGGTGGTCTGCGGACCACAGTTTGAGAACCTCTGATATGGATAATGCAGTATATGACATTGTGACATACACCTCTACCCCGATATAACGCGACCCAATATAACATGAATTCGGATATAACGCGGTAAAGCAGTGCTCCGGGGCAGGCGGCGCTATGCGCTCCAGCAGATCAAAGCAAGTTGGTTTCACCTATAATGTGGTAAGATTTTTTTGGCTCCTGAGGACAGCGTTATATCGGGGTAGGGTGTATTTAGAATGTTTGGGTTGACTGTTTTTCCCCCTTACTTTGTGTTACTTAATAATTCAGCACCTTTTAAGAACATAAGAATGGCCATGGTGGGTCAGTCCATCATCCACCTAACCCACTATCCTGTCTTCCGACAGCGGTCAGTGCCAGATGCTTTGAGGGAGGGAACAGAACAGGGCAGTTATTGAGTGAGCCATTCCCTGTTGTCCTGTCCCAGCTTTTGGCAATCAGAGGTTTTGGGACACCTGGAGCATGGGATTGCATCCCTGACCATCTTGGCTAATAACCATTGATGGACCTGACCTCCATGAATTTAATTCTTTTTTGAACCCAATTATATTTTGGCCTTCATAACATTCCCTTGCAATGAATTGCACAGGTTAACTGTGTGCTGTTTGAAATACATTCTTATGTTTGTTTTAAACTTGTCTATTAATTTCATGGGTGACCGCTGGTTCTTGTGATATGTGAAGAGGTAAATAACACTTCCCTATTCACTTTCTCCACACTGTTCATGATTTTATAGACCTCTATCACGTCCCCCCTTAGTCGTCTCTTTTCTGAGATGAACAGTCCCAGTCTCTTTAATCTGTCCTCGTATGGAAGCTGTTGCATAGCCGTAATCATTTTTTGTTGCACTTCTCTGTACCTGTTCCAATTCTAATATATCATTTTTGAGATGGGGCAACCAGAACTGGACACAGTATTCAAGGGGTGGGTGTACTACAGATTTCTGTGGTGGCATTATATTTTCTTATGTAGCCTTTTCCTAAAGGTTCCTAATATTATTAGCTTTTTTTGACTGCCACTGTTCATTGGGCAGATTCTTTTGGACAACTATTCACAGTGACTCCAAGATTTTTCTTGAGTGGTAATAGCTAATTTAGATCCCATCAGTTTGAATGTATAATTAGGATTCATTTTTCCAGTGTGCATTACTTTGCATTTATCAACATTGAATTTTATCTGCCATTTGGTTGCCCAGTTTTATGAGATTCCATTGTAATTTTTTGTCAGTTCAATCCAAAGCTATCTTAAGTAGTTCAGTATCTTCTGCAAACTGTGCCACCTCACTATTTACCCCTTTTCCAGATGATTTATGAATGTATTGAACAGCAGAGGTCCCACTACAGATGCTTAGGGGACCCCATTATTTACCTCTTTCCTTTGTAAAAACTGACCATTTATTCTGACCTTTTGTGTCCTATCTTTTCACTAGTTATTGATCCTTAAGAGGTCATTCCCTCTTATCCCATGACTGCATGCTTTGCTTTTAAGAGTCTTTGGTGAGGGACCTTCTCAAAGGCTTTCTGAAAGTCCAAGTTCACTACATCCACTGGATCACCCTTGTTCACATGCTTGTTGACCCCCTCAAAGAATGCTAGTAGATTGGTGAGCCATGGTTTCTGTTTATAGAACACGTGTTGACTTTTCCCCAACAAATTGTGTTTATCTGTGTGGGTCTGATAATTCTGTTCTTTACTGTAGTTTCAACCAGTTTGCCTGGTACTGAAGTTAGGCTTACTGGTTGGCAATTGCCAAGATTACCTCTGGAGCCTTTTTAAAAATTGATATTATGTGAGCTATCCTCCAGTCCTCTGGTACGGAGGCTGATTTAAGTGATCGCTTACATGCAGTTTCATATTTGAGTTCCTTCAGAACTGTTGGGTGAAAACCATCTGGTCCTGGTGACTTATTACTGTTTAATTTATCAATTTGTTCCAAAACCACATCTTTTGACACCTCAGTCTGGAACAGTTCCTCGGATTTGTCACCTGAGCCATTCCTTTGAGGTGTGGCAATTTCCCTCACATCCTCTGCAGTGACGACAGATGCAAAGAATTCATTTAGCTTTTGTGCGATGGCCTTGTTTTCTTTGAGTGCGCTTTTAGCGCCCTGATCATCCATTGGTCCCACTCATTGTTCGGCAGGCTTCCTGCTTCTGATGTTCCGGGGGCAGCACCGTTTAGAGAGGGCAGGGGTAGCACTGCCCCGCCCCCCTGCATTGGTGGAGATTGAAGGGGTATAGGGGGAAACAGTGCCCCCCGAAATGGATACATAGCAGAATAGAAGTGATATGTGGGGAGGGGCACCCAAATTTCTGCCTTCCATTTGGCCCTGCTCCCTCCCCAAGGGAGGAATGTTTGGAATGGGGGTGATGAGCTGGGTAATGGCTGCCGTGTCCTCCAGGCTCAGGTTGGTGTAGTCCTCTGTGCCTGGGAACCACTGGGTGCCGATGGCCATGGACCGTGTAGGACGGCATGGCCTGCTCCGGTGCGCACACAGCCACAAGGATTGGAGCTGCCCCCATTTTGCCAGCTAGGGACTGAGTGCACGGGTGGGCCCCCCAGCAATCACCCCCTCAGACACAGCCCCTCTCTGCACCCTGAGCTACATCCCCACCACAGCACACAGCCACTAGCTACCCCCTCCCTTCTCGCTCCCCCTCTCTGCACACAACCCCTCGCTACCCCTCTGCCTGCACCCTGAGCTACTCCCCTGCTTGCACACAGACCCTAGCTACCCCCTGCCTGCATGCTGAGCAGTTTTCAAACTTTTTGAGCTGAGCCCTCCTTTGAGTTATAATTGTTGGTCTCTCTCTCTCTCTCTCTCTCTCCCTCCCTCTCTCTCCCTCTCTCCCTCCCCCCTCCCCTTCCCCCCATTATCTGCAAAACTAGAGTTTTCAAGTGCCTAAATAGCCACTGGAATCATGGTTAAAGTTGTGCCCCCTCCCCCCAATCTGAAATGGTACCCCTGTGATGTTCTTAAACATTTTTTTGGTGTTAGGTTTAGTGCCTTCTAGTTGCTCTTCAGATTCTTTTTTGGCCTGCCCTCTAATAAACTTTTAAACTGGACTTCCAGAGTTTATTCTCCTTTCTGTTTTCCTCAGTTGGATTTGACTTCCAATTTTTAAAGGATTTCTTTTTGCCTTTATCTGTCTCTTTTTTACTCAGTTGTTTAGCCATGGTGGCATTTTTTTGGTTCTCTGACTTGTTTTAGGGCTTGGAGTGTGTGTGTGTGTGTGTGTGTGTGTGTGTATATACACATTTAATTTGAGCCTCTATTATGGTGTTTTTAAATAGTTTCAGTGCAGTTTGCAGGCATTTCACTCTTGTGACTGTTTCTTTTAATTTCTGTTTAATTAGCTTCTTCGTTTTTGTGTAGTTCCCTGTTTTGAAGTTAAATGCTGCTATGGTGGGGTTTCTTTAGTATTTCCCCCCCCCCCCCCCCCCCGGATGTTAAATGTAATTACCTTATGGTTGCTGTTACTGAGCGGTTTGCCACTTGGACCAGATCCTGTGCTCCACTTAGTATTAAATCAAGAATTGCCTTTCCTCTGGTAGGTTCCAGGACTATCTGCTTCAAGAAGTAGTCATTTATGGTATCTAGAAATTTTATCTCTGCATCCTGTCCTGAGGTGACATGTACCCAGTCAGTATGGGGATAGTTGAAATCCCCCATTATCATTGCGTGTTCTGGTAGCCTCTCTAATCTCCCTGAGCATTTTACCATCCCTATCCGCATTCAATCCATTTTTTCCATTTTGAAAAAAAAAGATTAAAATAATGTGACAGTGATACATATGGCCTAAAATTGAACAGTTCTAGGCTATTTGATCTAGACTTTGCTGATGACATTGCTCTTATCAATGAAGATGACAACGGACTACAAAAATGCACAAACCAAGTAAAAGAAGTAATGGAGAAGATAGGTTTGAGATGCAATGCAAAGAAATGTCAAGTCATGTTAATGGGGACTATAGGGATAGAAATCAAAATTGAAGAAGAGAAACTAGAGAAGGCGGACAATTTTACGTATCTTGGAACTATCATCAGCCAAGATGGTACTACTTCCGAGGAAATAATAAGAATTGGGAAGGCAAACATTGCATTTGGAAGACTCAAAAACATATGGGAACTCAAAAACATCTCCCTCAAGACAGAACTGAAAGTGTACAAAGCAGTTATCGCCATCACAACATACAGCAGTGAGACATGGCAACTTACCAAGAAAGGTATGCAAAACCTGGATGCATTTAGTCACAAATGTCTGAGAAGAATATTGGGAATAACATATAGAGCTAGGAAGACGAATGAAGAAGTCAGTAAAATTACTAGACAGGGCACCCTCTCACAAATCTACAAAAGAAGACATCAGTGTCTGGGACGTGCTGAGAATGGAAAAAGAACGCTTACCAAATACCGCCCTTGAATGGAAGCCAGAAAAAGCGGAAGACTGCAAATAACATGGAAACAAACAGTTCTAAACAACATCAAACACCTCAACGTGAAATGGGAAGATTTGGAGAGAAGGGCAGTTGACAGGCAAGGATGGCAAATGTGGGTAGCCCAATGTGCAGCAAAGCATGGGATGGTCTAAGGTCTAATCAGCATTCTGGTTAGGAGGTCGGTAGTATATTCCTACTGCTGTAGTCTTATTATTCAAGCATGGAATTTCTATCCATAGAGATTCTGTGGTACAGATTGTTTCTTTTTAAGATTTTTACTATATTTGACTCTATGCTTTCTTTCGCATATAGTGCCATTCCCTCAATAATGCGATCTACTCTGTCATTCCTATATATTTTGTACCCTGATATTATGTTTCCCATTGATTATCAGGAAGTTTCTGTGATGCCTGTTATATTGATATCCTCATGTAATACCATGCACTCACGTTCATCCTTTTTAGTATATACACTTCTTGCATTTGTATTTAAGCACTTACAAAACTTGTCAATATTTAGTTGTCTGCCTTCATGTAATGTAATTAAATGGGACTCTGTTTTTGACTGTTTCTCTTAAGTTCCGAACTGTACTTTATCAACTTCTGTCTCCTGTCTTTAACTCATTAAAATTTGAAGGCTTGTTGATGTAGCATATTTTTATTTAAATGATTATAATAAGTTGAGGCCTTATTATGGGTTCTCATAATTTCAAATTTAATTTTAAACAGGTTTATGTCTAAAGAAAAATTTATTTAAACACTCAAAATCCAATTAAAATTTAATTTTATTCTTCTTAGAGTAGTATCCGTAGGGGACCGGCTCTGGGGCCTTCTGGAGTGGTGGCCATGTGGCTCGGTATAAGGGGCGTCGCTGGCTTCCCCTACCCTCAGTTCCTTCTTACCGCCAGTGATGGTGCTGGAACATCATCTTGGTTTGGCAAGCCTCCTCTTTCTCAATCCGTTGATACGAACCTTTCCCTGTAAATAGTTAAGTTATTAGTTTCCTTTAGTGTAGTTAGTTAGTTAGTCTTGGATGGGACTCAGCCTAGGGACGGGGTATGCCCCAGTCCCCAGGCTTCGAACGCTGCGATCGCTGTAAAAAAAAAAAAAAAAAAAAACCCATCAGCGATCGTCATAGTGACTGTCTGAGGTGCCTGGGCAAGACCCATATCAGCAACAAGTGTCTTATCTGTAAAGGGATCAAACCTTGGACCAAAAAAAGAGTGAAACATATGTCTCCGGGCGCTCCTGATGGAATCGGCGCTGACACTGTCACCGGAGCTGTCCAGATCGGACTCTGCTCCCAGTACCACTGTGTTGGTACGGAGCGCTCCGCCAGTGCCATCTTCGGGCTGATCCCTGTCCCCGGCACTGTCCAGAAGGCAAAGAAAGGCTGGGAGGGGACGATCTCCTACATCCCGTAAAGGAAAGGAGAGGGTCGGAGAGAAGAAAAGACCCGAGAAGGGCAGCTCCTCACCTCCGAGCAGGAGTTGGGCCCCGGCTCAGGTCGAATGGGTTAGCCCATCCCAAGACGCGCCTGCCACCCCAGACAGTGATGTGGGCGTCCAGCACCTGGACATGCCATTAATGCCTGAGGCCCTGCAGGCAGCGCAGGATATATTAGTCTTACCCCTGCCGCCCACACCGGCCAGGGTGGTGTCCCATTCTAAGGGCAAACGCGCCCTGGGACCTTTCCAGCGGCCCCCATCTGTGTTGCACCGCTCCCCTCCTTAGGAAGTGTCCCACCAGCAGTCGCCCGTGCAGAGCTGCCAGACCTCGGTCATGGGGAGGCAGACCCGTCAGAGCCCCCACTGGTCTCCGGATTCAGGGCACCGTTCACCAGGCTTGAGACGCAGATCGCTGGTGAGTTGGTGCAGGACCATGGAGGTGCATCCGTCCCTGCAGCACCAGCATTGGGATCGACCTAGTGTCTGGCACCGCTCCAGGGACACGACAGCGGTCCCAGCAGCCTCGTTGCCAGTTGCCGGAGCACTGTTACGGGTCGCCATCAGGTCAGCATTCCCCACCTCGATGGTCTACTTGCTCCTGCTCTGCAGACCAGCACTGCTGAAGAAGCACGAGGTGTAGATCGCTGGGTCGCTGTTGACGATCCGCTGAACGCCATCGGTCTCCAGGAGCTCGGCATGGGGACTTGTCATCCTCGGACAGATCCACATCACAGCGCTGGGATCAGTACCGTCATGACCGGGGCGAACAGTTGGCACCGTCCTGGTCTCCCAGAAGCGGTTTCTCCTCTTTGGACTCTGGTACCGAGCAGGAGTCCATACCAGTGGGCCAGGGCCCTCCTGCACCAGGGGTACCTACGCTACCGGCGGCGTAGCCCGTTCCACCGGGCTGCACCATGGTACCCCTGGAACCCTTGGGGGTTCCCGCAGCCCTCACATGGGCTCAGGTCAGCCTCGGGGGCCTCGGACAAGCCATCAGCCACTGTCTCCTGTCCAACCCCGGATGCAGAGGGCTCTGGGGAGAAGACCCCCACAGATCCACCCAGCTCCTATGGAGGAACCAGTCGAGCAGCCTGTGGAGGCGGCAGTTCCTCCGGTGCCTGCTTCCTTCTCATCCTTGCCTGATGAGACAATTACAGGGCTCCCTCATCCAGTCCCGAAGAATGATGCTAGGGCCCATCAGGAGTTACTAAAGAGGATCGCCTCGAACTTGGAGCTTCATGCTTACTATCCGATGTTCTCAGCAGCCCCAGCCAGGGTGGCGTTGCCCTTACACGAGGGAGTGGCAAAGATCACCAAGTCCTTATGACAGACTCCCTCGTCACTGCCCCATCTCCAAAAGGGTGGAGCGAAAGTACTGTGTGCCTGCTAAGCGATATGAATACCTTCATACGCACCCTGCTCCAAGCTTCCTGGTGGTCTCGGCCGTTAATGAACGGGAAAGGCAGGGCCAACCTGCAGCGACCCCCAAGAATAAAGACTTGAAGAGGCTCAGTTTATTTGGGAGGAAAATTTATTTTTCCTCGAGTCTCCAGCTGCAAGTGGCCAACCACCGGGCTGCTACGATTTCAACATGTGGCAGTCAGTGGCCAAGTTCGGGGATTCGCTGCCTGAGGACCCCAAGAAGGCGTTCCACTTGATCATTGAAGAGGGCAAAGCGGTAGCCAGAGCGGCCCTTAAGGCGGCCTCAGATGTGGCGGACTCTGCGGCCAGAACCATGGCCTCGGCCATCTTGATGAGGGAGGGCCTCCTGGCTGCACTTGTCGGGCCTGTCGACGGAAGTCCAACAGTCAATACAGGACTTCCCGTTGGATGGCCAAGCTCTGTTTGCCGAACAAACAGACACAAAACTGCATGGGCTGAAGGACTCCTGGGCGACCTTACAGACCCTGGGCCAGTACACCCCGCACCACAGCATCTCCAGAGCTCTGGGAGCCAACCCAGGTCGGAGCTTGCCCATAAAAAGGATAAAGGCTACAGATGTCTGTAAGGTCACCAGCCAGCATCCTCTGCACAGTCTACCTCCACCCACAACCATCTGGGTAGTAAGCAGGCATTTTGAGGGTGTGCCCGAGGGCGACCTACTAGCCTGTTTCCTGGATCCTGCTTTCTCGCGTTTCTCCAACTGCTTGTCTCCTTTCCTCCCTGTATGGGCTTCTATAACTTGGGACCGCTGGGTCCTCAACACCGTGGAGCAGGATTATACCTTCCAGTTTCTTTCTGTCCTTCCCTCCCATCCCCCCACTCCCCTTCCTCGTCCCTCTTCAGGGACCCTTCTGATGAGCAACTGCTTGCCCAGGAAGTTCAGAGCCTTCTGCAAGTGGGGGCTGTGGAGGAAGTCCCTCAGGAGTACAGGAGCAAGGGATTCTACTCCTCATACTTTCTGATCCCCAAAGCCAAAGGGGCTCTGAGACCCATTCTGGACCTGAGAGACCTCAACAAATATCTCAAGAAGTTGAAGTTCTGCATGGTCTCCCTGACCTCTCTCATTTCTGCGCTGGATCCGGGAGAGTGGTATGCCACCCTTGATTTGAAAGACGTTTACTTCCACATATCGATATTCCAAGGACACAGGCAATTCCTGGGTTTCATGGTCGGCCCCGCTCATTACCAGTTCACGATGCTCCTGTTTGGCCTGGCTACAGCTCCAAGAGTGTTTACTGAATGCATGGTGGTGGTGGCCTACATTAGGTGTCGAGGTATCCAGGTTTACCCGTACCTCGATGACTGGCTTATCAGGGGCCACTCCAGGTCTCAAGTCCAGTACGACATCTCGGTACTGCAGATCACATGCCACGTCCTGGGCCTGTTGATAAACAAGGAAAAATCAATGTTAATCGTGGCTCAAAGGATAGAATTCATCGGAGCCGTCCATGACTCCACCCATGCCAGAGCATTTCTGCCGCAAAACAGGTTCAAGACGATCGCGAGTCTCATTGCCAGAGTCTCTGTATATCCCCTAACCACGGCCTGGGTCTGTCTCAGGCTGTTGGGCAACATAGCGGCGTGCACTTACGTCGTTCGCCATGCGGGGCTCATGCTGCGACCCCTCCAGCGGTGGCTGTCAACAGTCTACATCCCATCCAGACTTCATTTGGACAAGGTCGTCACGATTCCACCGAAAGTACTTACTTCCCAGTGGTGGCCGATCCGAGGACAGTCCTGGAAGGACTTTTGTTCGAGAGTCCTCGACCCTTGGTATCTCTGATATTGGATGCCTCCAATCTCGGCTGGGGAGCACATCTCGGCACGTTGTGGATGCAAGGGACGTGGTCCCCAGAGGAGCTGCCATTGCACATAAACGTCAGGGAGTAGAGGGCAGCACCAGTATTGGGATCGACCTAGTGTCTGGCACCGCTCCAGGGACACGTCAGAGAGCAGAGGGCAATCCCCCTAGCTTGCGGGGTCTTTCTGCCATACCTTTCCGGTCTAAGTATAGAGGTTCTCATGGACAACACGGCCTCAATGTTTTACATCAACAGGCAAGAGATGGCCCCCAGCTCATCAGCTATCAGGCAGCGCTTCGTTTGTGGGTCTTTTGCATCCAGCACGACATCCATCTCAAGGCATTGCACCTCCCTGGCGTCCGGAATGCACTGGCAGATCGCCTCAGCAGGTCCGTCTCTCCCCACAAGTGGTCCCTCGAGCCAGAGGTTGTCCAGTTCCTTTTCTGACGGTGGGGAGCTCCCTGAGTGGACCTGTTTGCCACCAGGCAGAAGAGGAAGTGCCAGCAATTCTGCTCTCTCTAGGGTTTAGGCAGGAACTCCCTCTCTGATGCCTTCCTTCTGTCATAGGATGGGGATCTAATGTACGCATTCCTGCCAATTCCGCTGGTCAGCAGGGTCCTAGCAAACGTCAAAAGAGACGAGGCGGGAGTCATTGTGATTGCCTTGGCGTGGCCTCGCTGACACTGGTTCGGCACGCTCATGGACCTGGCCATGGCCGCTGCCCAACCATCCGGATTTCCTCTCGCAAGACTACAGTCTGCTCCTGCACCCAAACCTTCCGTCTCTCCACCTCACGGCTTGGTTGCTGAGTGGCTGAACCTGGAGGAAAGGGCCTGCTCCAGCCAGGTATAGCAGGTCCTCTTGGAAAACAGAAAACCTTCCACCATGGCAACTTACTTGGCAAAGTGGAGGCGGTTCTCCTGCTGGACTGAGGTGCGTGGCATCTCCACGACACAGTTGCCTGTGCAATCCATCCTTGATTACCTGCTCCACCTTAAGCAGCAGGGCCTCACACTTGCCTCCATCAAGGTGCACTTGGCAGCCATATCGGCTTTCCACGAGCAGATCCAGGGTAAATTGGTGTTCTCACACGACATGTCCGTCCGGTTCTTGAAAGGATTAGGGTGGCTCTTCCCACCGGTCTGGGACCCGATTACCTCAGCGTTGTCCTCTTGAGGCTCACAGGGCCTCCCTTTGAGCCACTGGTCTCTTGCTCCTTGTCACCTCTGTCATGGAAGGTAGCTTTTCTTGTAGCCATTACCGAGGCAGGGCTTCGAGATTAAAACCCTCACTTTGGAATCCCTGTACACGGTGTTCTACAAGGACAAGGTCCAGCTGTGACCCCACCCGGCATTCCGGTCTAAGATGGCGTCCATGTTAACTAGGATATCTTTCTCCCAGTTGTCTGTCCAAAGCCGCACTCAACTGCGGAGGAGAGGTGACTCCACACCTTGGATGTCTGGCATGCCCTGGCCTTCTACTTGGGGCGCACCAAGGCCTTCCGCAAGTCGACCCAACTCTTCATTGCGACAGTGGACAGGATGAAAGGTTTACCAGTGTCCTCGCAGAGGATCTCTAACCGGATCACATAGTGCATCTGGACCTGTTATGAGTTGGCATGGACTGAGTCACCACCTATACTAAAGACCCACTCGACCAGGGCACAGTCGCCCTCGGTGGCCTTCCTAGCGCATGTCCCCACCCAGGATATCTGCAGGGCCGCTACGTGGTCATCAGTACACATGTTCATGACACTTTACACCATTACCCAGCAACACAGAGATAACACTGGATTTGGCAGAGCTGTGTTGCAATTGACAAATCCATGAACTCCTACCCATCTCTGGTGGCACTGCTTGGGAGTCACCGACAATGGAATGGACATGAGCAAGCACTCGAAGAAGAAAAGACAGTTACCTGGTTCATAACTGGTGTTCTTTGAAATGTGTTGCTCATGTCCATTCCATGACCCATCCTCCTTCCCCACTGTCGGAGTTTCTGGCAAGAAGGAACTGAGGATGGAGGGGGAGCCGGCGGCGCCCCTTATACTGCGCCATATGGGCACCACCCCAATAGGTGCCAGAGCCGGTCCCCACTGTTGAGGGAAAAACTTCTGGCACTGGTGCATGTGGTGAGCATACACACCTACAATGGAATGGACATGACCAACACATCTCAAAGAACACCAGTTATGAAACAGGTAACTGTCTTTCTTTCTTTCTTTCTTTTTTTTTTGTCATGTTTTTTAATCTACTCCGAGAAGTAGTTTCCAGCAAATTTCCTGTTTCATCCCGCCCATGGACCCAGCATTGTTTAAAAAGTAACCAAGACATTGAATCCATCCAAAGCAGGAGGAAAAGAACATCCCCGGGAAAACATTTTTTCTTTTGGCTCTAAGGAGAGGAAGCTTATTAATTTGGTACTTATTATATGGGTGTACTGCAGTCAGGAGTGGGAGCGTTCTAGCAACAGTACACTATAGGAAAATTCATAGATATAAAAAATTTTTAATGCACAAATAACAAAGGTAAATGTACAGGCGCTGTGCTTTCCACAGAAGAGTGAGAGGGGTTTGTTTTGTTAGACTAGCTGGTTGAAGCTCCAGATATCCCATTGATTTCACCAGAACAATTTTGACAGTCTATTGAACTCAACTTGTCTAGTAAAGATAAAATCCCTATTCTACACAAATGTTTTGTTTTTTTTCTGATTCAAAGCTGACCTCAACACCGGGAGGTTTGGCTAAATCCTAGTCTTTAAATACATGTACTAGACATGCGTTCTGGCTGAGACCTAGAAGACCAATTTAAAGGAAGCCGTTGTTAACTTCAGCAACCATTTTAGTGTCAGCAGCTCTTTTGTGAAGAACTAAAGCAGTAGAGAAAATGAGTTTCTATATTCCGAGTTCTCTACGACAAAACTTGAAAATCCCTTCTGAGCATTTTTGTTTCTTAGTGTTATCCAGCATTAGAAATACTGGATTGAAAAACAAATACTGGTTTAGCAGCCATGAAATGAGGAGTAGTTTAAATAAGAACCTGGCCTCGAGGGTTGGTGGGTATACTGAGCATGTTCCTCTGTTGCTGGAAAGGAGGATCTGAGTAATGAATTATTTCTGGTCCCAACCTCTGGGCTGCTGGTGAAGGATTGAGGACCAGCCTATCCGTTGCAAAGCTTTAATGGAGTCTAAATCTCCACATGGCAACATCCTTTTCTTGTCCTTAAACCAGCTCTGTTTTCCCTCAATCTTCTGCTCTGTACATATTTTCTCTATGACTCCAGCATTGGTTTGTCTAAGAGCTTTTCACAGTCATGGGTCTGTCTCAATTGCAGAAAGGAATGGAAATAAGAAGGTAGAATAGCTGTAATACCCCTCTCTCACCTGTTGGTTAAAACAGATCTTCAGTACTCTTTATAGGAGGATAATTAATCTTATGTTCAGTAGGATATTAAAGTTTTATTAAATATAATTAGGCTTGGCAGAACTCACTTTTTTATTTTTTATAATTTTAACAAATATCAGTTTGTTTTTAAATATTTTTGAATTTGTATCTATTACATTTTGACAGTTGTGCAAAATTATGGGTTTTAAGCATTTTTAATTTTTATCTATTTAAATTTTCAGTTGTGGGAAATTATGGGGGATGACGGTCAGGCAGCAATTCTTTAATAACAGTAGATGTTGAAATCAAAAGTTAACGGTTTATAACCGTTAAAACACAAATAGCCAACAACACTTGTCAAAATACACAAAGTACATATCCGTAAATCAAACTCAAGTTCCTAACCAGCATTTTTCTTATTTTGCTTCCTGTAAATTTTGATGATTATTGATGGACATTTTTTTTTATTTGCTGGTTTGTGCGTGTACGGTGAAATCCGTGTTTACTGCCAGTCAATCCTTCCTTGTCTAAATCTAATTTAAAGGGCAAATTGAAATGAACTATATATAGTATTAACCGAAAACCTTAAGTCTGTGCATCTTAAATATGCCAAACATAAAACTGATATATAATTGAAGTCAGCAATCCGACCTCTTAATTCAAGTAAAGCTCAGAGTGGGACTTATTTGGCCCTCTGGCATACCTTGCTGTTAGTGCAACATTTATTTTAGTTTCTGACAGCAAGATTCAGCACTAGTCTAATCAGATGCCATTCCCATTGATTTTAGTGGTTGTACCCACTATGTCGGGGTTGTACTTGGTCCTGTTTTTTCCCATTACTTGCAGTGCTCCAATCACTCAACATGACAAACTCATTTCAACACGTTTTACAATCTTCCCACTAGAGACTTTGTTCCTCTTTTTATCATCACTCTAAACTTTCCTCATGAGCATTTTCTCTCTCAATTTTTTCCTGCCACTTGAAGCATATAGTGGCTCTTAAACCCTATGGTTAACCTAATGTACCTTCATAACCTATTTTTCAGTATTCTACTGGAATTTTGTTTTATACAGCCAACTACCAAAGACAAGTGGGCCTTATAAGTAGTGGTTCATGGTTTATTCTTTGGGATTTATACATCTTGCCAAAGTAGTTTATTACCTACCCATTTACCAAAATAATGAATAATTGGGCAGTAAGATAAATAATATCATATTTGTGGACTTGGACAGTGCTTCATTATCTTTTCCTGGAAGAAAAATGGGAGAATGATAATCTCATGGTTTTTCTTCAGTGCCATTGGTGCTAGTTGACCTATCTACCTTCGGAATGCGTATCCCAGTAAGTGCAGTTGACAGGTCCTTCTTAGAAATGGTTCTATTGGTACATAAATCTAATAGTTTTAACCTTCTGGTTATGGCTTCAGTGGTCTTTAGGAAGTTACTAGTAATAATTTTCATAGTTCTTAGGTTACAAAATATTCCTCCTGACAGACTTGGGAAGAATGTGATCTGATACTTATTGTATCATTCTGTTTCCTTAATTCCATATATTAGTCATGAAGAGCAGTTGAATTAGTTTAGAGAATCCTGAGTATGAAGTAATATACATCAGACTTGGGAAAGTCTTGTCAGACTCAATTACAAAAATTCAGTTTGCAATTCAAGCAGTCAGTGATAGCTCACTAAATTCTGAAATTGTTAGAATGGTTCTTCTATTAAGATACCTTGTAAAAATGGCATTCGGTGTTCCGTGTATGTCTTACAACAACTGTTAGACTGTTTTTCTGACTGCTCGCCCTGCAAACTCCACCTGGAATTGGAAAACCTTTGAGGACCTCTTGGTTCCGTGTGTCACCAACATTAAAGATTCTTGGCTGGTGCTTATATTGCAATAAAATCAATCCAGTTTGGTTTCCCACAGCAGTTCTGGCTTTGTAGGAGTAACAGGATTAAAAAACCGTTTAAAAACTTATTTTAATCAATAAAAGCAGACAGAACTCTGAGCACACATGTGCAGATCAGTTGAGTAACAAGGTACATTTTTACATGGTTGATTTTCAGAGTAAAAATACACTTAAGATTTCAGAGTAGCAGCCGTGCTAGTCTGTATCTGCAAAAAGAACAGGAGTACTTGTGGCACCTTAGAGACTAACAAATTTATTAGAGCATAAGCTTTCGTGGGCTACAGCCCACTTCTTTGGATGCATATGCATATGGTGCCACAAGTACTCCTGTTCTTTTTACACTTAAGACTGTGTAGATGTTATGTTAATTCAACAGCCATGTTTAATGAGATGCCTGCAGTCTGTTGCTAGCAAAATGGTTTTTCGTGAATTGGGATCAAAGGGGAGAGAATAATTTTAGTTGAAAGTTCAACTCTGTCTCAATATAAGTGAATTGGTGCAAAAGCTGTATTCTTAAATGTGTAGGCAGACATTTGTTACATCAGATATACTTAGTTCAAGAGAAGTAGTTATGTGCAGGAGAAAGGCAAGGTGTCTCAAACTTTTTTGGAGCTTTGTGTAGAATATATCTCTTACCTCTGCAAAGGTGTCTGCAAGAAACACATACAGTGACGTACAAGGTTCCAACAGTAGCATACATAAATAAATAAGGTAGAATGAGGAGCTTGTTTGCACCAGGAAGCAAAGATTTATTTTAAGCAACCTTTAAGCAAAGATTCATCTTATTCTCTACAGGCCATACATAGCTAAGGCAAATGAAAAGGGGTTTTTAGGAATAGCTAGGAGTGTGCACAATAAAAAGGGAAAGTGTGTATAGTTATCGCAATGGTGGGAGGAAAAAGAATAATCCCCCCCCCCCCAAGTAGCACATGTTCTAGCCGTCCTTTCTTGTAAGTGGACAGATTATTTAGATATACCTCTACTACTCTGTTCCTGTAGATATTCGGAAGATCAGGGAAAGAGCATATGTAATCCTGATTGTTCTTTGCTGGTGGCTGATAGCATGGGTTTTTGGAACTACTTCATATGATATGTGCATCATTTATGCAGGCCAGATCTGTTGACTTAGTATCTCAGGATCCATTTAAGTTAAATTTTCTGATAAAATTTGTAAAAATTTATTTTTGCTGAGTATATACTTTTGTATTTATGCTAAAATAATTTTGTCCCATATCATCTTTATTATACGTTCTAGAAATGAATATAGGGGCTCATCACTTGATGCTTCTTACTCCCATAGTTTCTTTTTCGGTAGCCATGTAACTAGCATGAGGAATGCTAGTCCCTGAAGTCTTGGGCCATAAGTTAGAAAGTCCTTTCTGCATGGCTCCTTGAAGCACTGGCAGGATAAATTAATTTTGGAATATCAATTTCTTGAGTTAGCATTGAGTAATATCATATTAGCTTCTTCTACCCTATTCTTCAGAGCACCCCATCAAATATTAAGGAAATACACCTCTACCCCGATATAATGCAACCCGATATAACATGAATTCGGATATAACACGGTAAAGCAGCGCTCCGGGGGGGCGGGGCTATGCACTCCGGCGGATCAAAGCAAGTTCGATATAACGTGGTTTCACCTATAACGCAGTGAGATTTTTTTGGTTCTCAAGGACAGCGTAATATCGGGGTAGAGGTGTATTAAGGAAGAAGCTGGACTGAAGAGGAAAGTGCAGAAATTCAGTATTTTCCTCACTGTTGGTTGTTTTTAAGTTAGGAAACAGGAATGTTTTATGAAATCATAGAAACATAGAATCGTAGGACTGGAAGGGATCTTGAGAAGTCATCTAGTAGCATGGTATTCAAATCATCTCTCAAGATTAGTTTGCAGATGAGACCACAGTGGAAGGAGAAATATTAACTTCCCTTTCCTTTTTTGGGGAAGGTGTAGGGGGTGGGAGATCCAATAAATTTCATATAGAATTCAGTTTTTTAAATATTTTAGTAAGTGTCACCCACTCTTTGAGCTCCAATATTTTGTAGACTGCCAGGGCTAGAAGCACTTCAATATCCCAGAACAAACCTTTTCAGGACCAATAAGTAAGGCTACGTTTTAGTCACGAGTATTTTTAGTAAAAGTCATGGACTGTAAACAAAAATGCATGGCCCGTGACCTGTCCATGACTTGTACTATATACCCCTAACTAAAACTTGGGCTGGGGGGGGGGCGGGGTGACCTGGAGGGGCTGGCAGGCTCCCCACCAGGCTCTGCATGGCTCCCTGGAAGTGGTCAGCATGTCCCTGCAGCTCCTAGGGGGAGGGAAGGCCAGGGTGCTCCGTATGTTGCCCCGCCACGAACGCCAGCTCCGCAGCTCCCATTGGCCGGGAACCGCAGCTAATGGGAGCTGTGGGAGCGGTGCCTGCAGGCAGGGGCAGCGCAAAGTCCTCTGGCCCCTCTGCCTAGGAGCTGCAGGGACATGCCGGCCGCTTTCCTGAGGTAAGTGCCACCCCGCACCCCAACCCCCTTCCCCAGCCCTGAGTCCCCTCCCACACCCAAACTACTGCTGGGGGTGGGGAGTGGGGTGCGGTGGCTCGAGACTGCTCCAGCAGCAGCCAGTGTGGCAGGCCCAGGGGCTGCCCAAATTGCTTGCCCAAACGGCCATTGCAGAAGTCACAGAGATCACAGAACCTGTTACCTCCATGACCGATATGCAGCCTTACCAATAAGCACTTCCAAGTCCTGGTGTTAGACTAGTGATAAGTCTTTTATCCTTGGAATTATATAACTTCTTATGTGTCTTTTGGACTTCTGTTTCCAAGTTTGTCTGTTAAGGGATTTGTCTTTGAGTTCATCCCATTCCAGTCTGATGATCCTTTCTGTGAATTAATGAATTGGAATGACAGGTTATTTTCTAAATTCAGCTTTGTAGAGTTTGCTCATTTCCCCCCCCATCACCCTATGAATCTGTTTCTTTTCTTCTGAGAAGGCTATGTTAAAGACCCTTTTAAACACTCTCTCAGAATGTATAGTGTAGTTCTTCAGGCTGCATGTATCCAGAGTCTAAGAACTTTCTGAAAAGTGAGGAACAAGAAGAAAGTTGAGTTTTACCTCGTGTGGAACTTCTGCAGGCTTTTCTCGCACCTCTCACTAAGCATTTGTCTAGATGCCCTATTTTCTCAACAGGCTTATTTAGTTCCTGTTAGTAAATAATAATACTTTGTTCTTTCTTTCTGTATATTTGATTCATTTCTATATATTAACTATTCTTAACACTGGTCTTGACCATTAAGTAACCTGTTTTAGGAATTTATTCATTATGCTGTATTTAATAACTCTGGGATGCCTTCATGTCTATAAAACTCCAGATATTCTTGGAAACCATCTCCTTAATATGTATAAAATGCTGACATAAGTATATATAGACTAGGTTTCCTTTGTCTGAAACCCTGTATAATAGTGATATGAAAATGTAGGTTGGGGGAATGAAAACTGCGCATCCCTTCCAGATGCAGGAAAGATACATATCAGCTCTTAGTCTGACAACAAAAGGTGGTAATGTATCTATTTATTTCTGTATTCTGTATGGTGCTGT
Organism: Terrapene triunguis; assembly: GCF_002925995.2. Lineage (NCBI taxonomy): Eukaryota > Metazoa > Chordata > Testudines > Emydidae > Terrapene > Terrapene triunguis. The sequence goes on from NW_020664393.1 coordinate 26,372,472, forward strand.
ACTAATCTCTGATTAATAATCTTAGATTAAATAACTTCAGTTGAGCCTGTTATTTCGACAGTCTTGAGTCGTTAACTCAGATACGCAACAAGCTTGACCAACATAATGCTTTTAACATGCTTTTTAAAAAACAAAACAAAACTGCACACAGTGCCAGCTAGTCCTAGGCGGAAATTCAGTATGCAATTAAAATACATTGTACAATTCCTGCTTCTCAAGGAAACTATAGAAATATCTACGGCATGTAAAAACCTGTATATTCATATGTACTGATCTAATTGTTGTTATATCACTAATGCCTTTCTATACAATTTAAGACCTGTGTAAGAGCTGCCTAAAAGCTTAAGAACAAAAACAATTTAAAAAAATTGTGGGCTTTTAAACTTTTTTTATTTTTTTTTTTTTTTTTTTTTTTTTAAACTACACTTCCTCCAGGGAGGGGAGGATGCTGAAGCAAAAAACAGTGCTCCCTCAAACTTGAATTTCCAAAGTTGAAAAGAGCTCTTGCACTTTTAAAGATTCTTGTAGACTCTCCTGAAAACAGCACTGTACTGTTCTGTGCTTGGAGTCTTTGAGGAAAGTTGGTCCTACAGACATGAGAACTTGAATTAGCTCTGCTGCTTCTCCTTGTGACCATGAAGAATATTTCCAGACTTTGTGGAGAACACCCACCAAAGCAGATCTCTCTGGAAAATAATAATAGTATTATTTACTATGTCTTCTTCAACTGGTCGATTTTTGGCTGTGGTCCTGTCCTCCACAAAAACGTTTTCAGAGGTCTTGTCTGTTGTCCTGTTTCCCAAAGCCACTAAGGTGAATGGTGCTGCTATCTCAGCTGTGACTGAGCCAGCATTCTCTGGAGGTGTAGTGTAACTGTCTCCCTTCACAAATTTAGAGCTTTCCGAGGTGTGTGTGTGTGTGGCAACTGTACCTTCCAACATGAACAATTTTTTGATTTGGCATTGAATTTCTTGGGTCTTTCACCATTTTTGAACTAGTTCTGTGTGCTTGTCAACCACAGCATGGCCTCAGGGTTCTCTTGTTGAGTGGATGGCAAAAAAAGCTTTGGCAATGAGCCAAAAAAGTGACTTCTTTAAGTAAAATGTTTTATTGAAGGACTAACATAAAATGATAGTCATCTTCTTTGAGTAGTGTCCATATGGATGCTCCATTGAAGGTGTGTCTCTGTCCCTGCGCCTCTGATTGGCGCTCTTTGGTAGCAGTGCCCGTTTGGCCCACACATGCACACTCCCTCTCGTGCTCTTCCTCGAGGCTAACTAGTGCTGCCCGGGCAAACCACTCTCAGTTCCTTCTCAGCTGCCCCTGACCTGAGATGGACTGAATAGCAGTCCACTTTCTCTTACCCCCAGAGTTCAGAATTCAGTTTTGTTCTGTAGCTACTATTAGAGTTTCTCTTTGATTTTCTTAGTCTTATAGGTTTTCTGTTAGTTTTCTTTCCCCTCTTTAAAAAACAAAAAAAAAAATATCCCCCTCTGAGGATTACCCCCAGAAAGGGTTATGCCCGGCTCCCCCGGGATTAAAAGGTACCTCTCCTGCAGGGAGGCAAGACTGGTTACAGACAGACGCCCCCGCTACGTCCAGTGCCTCTGAGAGGCTCACATTCCACAAAAGTGTACCTTCTTCGAGTTGTGTCCCTGCGGGTGCTCCACTTTAGGTGTCGATGCACCCCGTGCTCTTAGCCGAAGATTTATGGTAGCAGTGCCCGGTTGGGTCGCACATGCGTGGTCCCCATCTCGCTCTGCTTCAGGTGGTTAACTGGCGCTGTGCGACCAACCCCCCCACCCCCGTTCCTTCTCTACTACCATTGGCTCAAGTTGGAGCACTCAGCAGCGCCTTGCAGCTTAGAAATACCCTTTCTTCCCTTAGTCTTAGTTTATAGTTTTTAGTTAGAATAGATTAGAATACTTACTTTCCTACTTATCCCCGTCCCTTTAAAAACATTTTTTTTAATTCTCCTCATAGGACTCTTAAGTTTCCGTTCTGTTCTCTTGAAGCAGCATGATATCCCTACCACTTTCCATCTTACAGAGAGAGTACGCTCCCTAAGGGGCATGCCTGGCTCCCCAGGGTTCAAACGCTGCACTATCTGCATGCTCTTGGTACCCCTTTCAGATGGGCACGCTCAGTGTGTCCGGTGTTTTGGTGAGGCACATATACCTCAGAAGTACTCGCACTCTCACAACTTGAAAGCCCGCACCTGAAAGGTTGGAGATCTCCAGCTAAAACTTCCCCTCATGGAAAAATCTCTTTGCCTGGCCTCTGAGCCTGAGGTATGCATCCCTCCCAGCCAGAAATTGTCAACTGCAGCCTCGGACAAGGGCTCCTCTTCCATGGAAAGGGCTCCTGACCAACCTGCCAAGAAGGCAGCAAAAAAATGGGGTACCATGTCCCCGACTCTGGAGTCGACCAAGAAAAGGTGCTCCGATACCGGTCAAACTCTCCCGGTACTGACCATCTCAACGGCCGACAAAACGGGTCCCTCAGGTGCCGTCGGTATCAAGAAACCGAGAGCTTCTAAGCAATCAATCTCCACCACAGGCACCAAGGGGAAAATGAAACCCCATGCCGCAGTACGGTCAACTGTGATCAAGCAATCGGTACTGAGTATACCAGCACCTCCACCAGTAATGCTGCCACCTAGTGCTGGTATTATGCACTCCAGCCACACACCGGCACCGATGAGCACTCTCCAGCACACGGTACTCTTTCCTACCACCCCAATGGTACTATCTGTTCCATTGGTACCGGAGTCTCCTCTCCTCGGCACTGACGATACCTCGGTACCTGCAGTAATCAGCCAACCCAGCTCCCCACATCTCTCAGCACCACAATTCTTTAGCAAAGATGAAAATGGAAAGGGAGATGTTGGACCCTCTTCACAACATTCCTCTCCTGTGGCTACTCCCACCACACGTGCCCCTCCAGGCACGGGCTTCCCTTCAAACCTTCTGAACCAGCCCGGGTATGGGCAGCCTTGGATGCCCACTGTGCCCTTCCAACCACAATGGCCATTCTGGCATTCATGGGCTACATACCCACAGCAGCAGCAACAGGGTGCACCTATCAGTCTGCCCATAACTGGCGCACACCAACCATCTATATTAACATCACAGGCACTGTCTAGCACCCCTGAACACGGGGCTGAAGAACAGAAGGAATTCTCAGACTCAGAGGATCCAACTGATATTCATTTCTCATCATCCTCACTGGATGACACAATTATGTCCCCACCTCTCACCACAGCTGACGAGATCTCTACAAGAGAATGGCCAGTTAATTAAACATCTCTTTGGAAGAGGTCCAGGAATCTCAACACAAATTAGTGGACATACTGCACGTACCCACTTCTTCAAAAATCGCCCTTCAAATGAATGATGCGATCATGGATGCCGTGAAGTTGCTATGGCAAACCCCAGCAATGATTCCACCTACCTGTAAGAGGTCTGATAAGAAATATTATGTGCCAGCAAAGGGCACTGAATTCCTCTTCTCGCATCCAATGCTGAATTCACTAGTTACTGATGCAGTCAAAGAACAGGGTAGACAACAGTACTATAGAAACCCCCCGTATGACAAGGACTGGAAACGACTTGACCTGTTCGGCCCCAAAGCATATTTGGCTGTGATCTTAAAATTAAAAATTGCCAACTATGTGGCCCTATTGGCAAAGTATGATTACAATAGTTACGCAAGTCTCTCTGAATTTATTAACTTTATTCCAGAAGACAAAAAAGAGTAGTACAAAGCACTCATCACAGAGGGCCACCATCACCAGAACAGCGTTACAAGCTGCCCTTGACTGCTCTAATTCTGCAGTGAGATGCATAGCAACAGAGGTTGTTATGAGGAGAGCCTCCTGGCTTCATCTATCTGGTTTTCCAAAGCCAGTACAGTCTACCGTAGAGGACTTACTGTTCGAAGGCTCCAAACTCATTGTGGACAAAACAGACGAGTCATTGCATACGCTGAAAGACTCGAGGACCACGTTGTGATTTCTGGGAATCCACACACCGAAGAACAAGAGATGTCAGAGCAATTATCAAACTCCTCAAAGATTCCGACCCCGTCCATACACACAATGCAATAGATCAGGGGTGGGAAAACTACAGCCCACTAGCCAATTTTATCGGTTCCTCAAGCTCCTGCTGGGCAGCAGGATCTGGGGCTTGCCACGCTCCAGCTGGGGTGCGGTGTCGGGAGGCACTCTGCGCAGCTCCCAGAAGCAGCGACATGTCCCCCCTCTGGCTCCTTTGTATAGGAGCAGCCAGGGGACTCCGCACACTGTTCCCAACCCAAGCGCCACACCCGCAGGTCCCATTGGCTGGGAACTGCGGCCAATGGGAGCTGCAGGGGTGGCACCTGCGGATGGGGCAGCACGCAGAGCCACCTGGTCACACCTATGCATAGGAGTTGGAGGGGGGACATGCTGCTGCTTCCGGGAGCTGCTTGAGGTAAGCGTCGCCCGGAGCCTGCACCCCTGACTCCCTTCCGGGCCCCAACCCTCTGCCCCAGCCCTGATCCCCCTCCCGCCCTCCGAACCCCTCGATCCCAGCCCAGAGCAGCCTCCTGCACCCCAGAGCCTGCACCCCCAGCCAGAGCTCTCACCCACTCCCGCACCCCAACCCCCTGCCCCAGCCGATATCCCCCTCCTGCTCTCTGAACCCCTTGGTCCCAGCCAGGGGCACCTTCCTACACCCCAAACCCCTCAGCCCCAGCCCCACCCCAGAGCCCGCACCTCCAATCTATGGCGACTCAACCAGTTTGTGAAAACACAACAATTCAAAATGGTCACACTAAGCACCATAATCCCCGCATTAGAGATGGAGGGACTGGTTCTCAGCCCTTAATGTCCAGGACACACATTTGCATATATCCATCCATTCCTCGCATCGGAAATTCTTATTGTTTACAGTAGCACAGGACCATTTCCAGTACAAAGTTCTACCCTTCAGCCGTTTCACTGCACCTTGAGTATTTTCAAAGGTACTAGCCGTAGTAGCTGCCTACCTATGCAGAGGGAATCATGATATTCCCCTACTTAGATGACTGTCTGCTGAAAGTACCAACACTGCAGACAGCCATAGACTCCACCCAACATACAATAAATCTGTTCACCAGCTTAGGACTTCACATAAACATACAAAGGTCTACTCTAATACCCCTCCAACGCCTGGAAATCATGGGGGTGGACCTCAATTCCTTCTGAAGCAACTGTCTCCTTATCAACAAAATGCTTTCTGACTCTAAACGCCTTGATCTTAACAGCGCGGAACAGCCCTCAAGAGTCTGCCAGAACTTGCCTATGACTCCTAGGCCACATGGCCGCCATGACCATCGTCCAACCTGCAAGACTACACAGGCAGTGTCTACAAGCCTGGCTCCGGACAAATTATGTCACACACCGGCATGGCATAAACAAGCTCAGCACTATGCCCAATACAGTCAAGGATTCGCTTTTATGGTGAACTAATCCAGACAACGTCAGCAGGGGGATGCCATTCCTACAGAATCCACCATTGCTTACCATCACCATGGATGCATCTCTCCTAGGCTGGGGGGGCACATCTGCAAACACACTTTATACAGGGCCGATGGTTTATGGTGGAGTCCCATCTTCGTATCAACCTGCTGGAACTACTAGCGGTTCGAAACATCTGTTCTCACTTCCTACCACTAGTCAAAAACAAAACAGTACAGATTCTCACGGACAATGTATGTTTTACATACACAGACAAGGGGGAGCACGATCACACTCCCTATGCGTAGAAGCCATGCGACTTTGGCAATGGTGCATCAAACGCAACATCCATGTTATAGCATCATACCTACTTGGCTGTGAGAACATCACAACAGATACCTGAGCAGGAAGTTTTATCAATGGGAGCTGAATATGCGGGTAATTCTAGATAGTTTTCGGATGTGGGGGTTCCCAACAGTAGACCTCTTTACAACCATGCAAATCTCCAAATGCCACCAGTTCTGCTCCACAGCAGGACTCAGTCGACACTCTCTGGGCGATGTCTTCCTCATCAAGTGGAATGCTACTCTCCTATATGCCTTCCCTCCCACCCCCTCCTAGACCTTGTATGCCCCAAGATAAAACAAGATGGATCCAGAGATATCCTAATAGCCCCCACAGAGACGCGACAAACGTGGTACCCTTACCTTCTCCACATGGCAGTCTGTCCACCGCACACAGTCGCGCTTCTGCCTTGGCTTCTATCGCAGGACGAGGGTCGCGTCATCCATCCAGATCCCCAAAGACTTTGTCTCAAAGCCTGGTTACTACGTGGCTCTTGGGATCTGAAATGACATGTTCCTCAGAGGTACAAAACATATTATTAAACAGCCGTAGGACAACTATCCGACTCTCATATGTACATAAGTGGAAGTGATTTGACTCATGGTGCCAACGCAGACTACACCTCTGTCAGCCACCTTACCTCTCATTTTAGATTACTTACTAGAACGCAAACAAATGGGCCTCTCCATGAACTCGATCTGTGTACATCTGTCAGCCATCACAGTATTTCATCATAAAGTTGACAAATTTTCTATTTTCACACATCTGCTTACTAAACGCTTCCTAAAGGGTTTCTCCAACTCCTATCCAGAAGTTAGGAACCCTACCGTGCCATGGGACCTCAACTTAGTCCTCCACGCCCTCACCGGGTCCCCTTTCGAGCCCATGGCTACAAGCTCGTTACTATATCTCTCTATGAAGGTTGCATTCCTAGGGGCCATTACATCTGTCAGGAGGGTGTGAGAACTAGTAGCTCTCACGACAGACCCACCTTATACAATCTTTTTTCAAAGTTAAAGTAGCTCTCATACCACATCCTAAGTTTTTACCTAAGGTTGTCTTATCTTTTCATCTTAATCAACCTATATACTTACCAATATTTTTTCCGAAACCACATATGAACAGACGACAATCTAGACTATGCTCCTTGGATGTCTGCAGAGCTATAGCCTTGTACATCGATAGAACAAAATCTTTTTGCAAGTCTCCAAAACTGTTGTTTCAATCACCGAACGATCAAAAGGCAATGCCATTTCCAAACAACGGCTATCCAAATGGATATCAGACTGTATCAAACTGTATTATCTCTAGCATGAATGACAATCCCCACGGGGATCCGTACACACTCTACCAGGAGTCTATCAGTCTCCATAGCATTTCTCAACAATGTTCCCATTGCAGAAATCTGTAGGACCACAAGCGGACCTCACCACACGCATTTACACAGCACTATGCATTGCATCTTCCAATGCCCTGTTTGGTCACACGGTACTTTCATCTACTACGACTTCAACTCCAAAGCCCCCTCCTTCCATCGGAGGGCACTGCTGTGAAGTTACCTAAAGTGGAGCACCCACAAAAGAAAAAGTTACTCACCTTGTGCAGGTTCTTCGATTTGTGTCCCCCTGTGGGTGCTTTACTACCCTTCCTCTTTCCCTCTGGTTCGGAGTTCTATCGCCAGACTCTGCAGTAGAGAAGGAACAGAAGAGGGGTTGTTCGAATAGCACCAGTTAACCGCCTGAAGCAGCATGAGACGGGGACCGCGCATGTGCGACCCAACCGGACACTGCTACCATTAATCTCTGGCTATGGGCGCAGGGGTGCATCGACATTAAAGTGGAGCACCCACAGGGACACGCATCTTGAAGAACCTCCGTTATTGCACAAGATGAGTAACTTTCTCTTCTGCCAATAACTGAAGGCTAGATTCTGGAAAAACCATGAGTTGAAGTTGAAACACTTTTGGAGAGTAATCTTAAACTGGTGACCCAAATCCCATCTGCAACCCAGACTGTCTTTGGAGGCTTCTGCTTCTCAGGAGTGAGCCGAGCAGGAAATTTTCTGATTTCTTTGCAAGGTCTCCAAAAGGAGGGCTGCAGGCTCTCAAACTGAGCCCAGACTAGCTATAGGAGATCCCCAGCACAGTTGGTCCCCTCTGCACTGCCGGCACCGACAGCTCCGAAGCATGGTACCTGGGAGATACATGGGTCTTCCGGTGCAGACACTGCTTATTAGCCTAGGGACCTTGAAGGGCACAGGATCTGAAGCTGCAACACCGCCTGTCAAGGCAAGAACGCAGACCATACCATCTCTGTGAAAGTGGTACCGGTGCGAAAACACTCAGTACTGACTGTGAGGGTAAGATCTCTGCCAGTTTCCTCAGTACTGGCGATTTAGCACAGACAAGCCCTGATGGTACTGACCACTGTAGTACCGCAGGAGTTGAGTTTTTTCAGAGCTCTCTTGATGGCTGAGACTCCAGAGTCCCCGTTACTCGGGACTGGAGCCCCAATACCGAGCACATCTCGATCCCTGGGATCACCACTGGCACCGGGGCATTCACTTCCAGTCTCCTTGTCGCCTCTACCACTTTCCAGCAAGGTTTCACATAGTGACCAGGATGATATCCTCTCACTACCCTCACATCATGGCCCACCTCTACCCCAACCAGGGCGCCTCTAGTCACACACTCAGTTGGAGGCTCAACTTTCTTGGTATGACCACATGTGGGTACTGCCGCCAATGCCCTTCCCCTCTGCCCCAGTGGCCATTCTGGGATTTGTGGGCAGCCTACAGGCACTATGCTTGTCGGGCACCTAGTGTCTCCTACCGAGAGTCAGTAAGACGGTCTCCTTCAGTTTCTGTGTCCAGAGCTCCAGAACCTCGAGAGGAAACTTTTGGGGACCAGGAGGCCAGACTAGAAAAAGAGGTTACACCACCAACCAATATCTCCTCCTCCTCCTCTTCTCCGGACGAGGTGGTGATACTCCCTCCACCTTCCATGGCACGTGATTTTAAGCTCTTTCAGGATCTCACAAAAAGGGTGGCAGACACACTGCAGATTCCCCTAGAGGAGGTTCCCCCTAGCAACTACAAGTTGTTAAATATATTGCACACGTCTTTCTCATTGAGAATTATCCTCCCTATTAACAAGGTGCTTCTGGGTCCTGCTAAGGTCATTTGGCAAACACCAGCTTCTAATATGCCAGCATGCAAAAGGGCAGATAAAAAGTATTATGTGCCTCCAAGAATGTCTCTTTTCACACCTGCCACCTAATTCCATCATGATGGATGCTGTGAATTCCCATGGCCTACAGCATCATACTAAAGCCACCCTTTATGACAGAGACTGGAAAAGACTTGATTTATTTGATAGGAAGGCATACTCCATGGTGACTTTGCAATTCAACATTGTGAATTACTAGGCCTTAATGGCGAAGTATGACCTCATGAACTTCGCCAAATGTAATGCATTTATTGACTGTTTGCCAGAAGCACAACAGGAACAGTTTCAGAACATCATACATGAGGAACAGTTAGTGGCAAGAACGGCACTCCAGACCACACTAGATGATGTGGATACAGCGGTCCACTCGCTATCGATGGGGGTGCATTGGGAATTGTGGTTACGCCTCTCAGGACTGCCAGAAGAGGTACAGATGACAGTCGAAGGCCTCTATTTTGAGGGCTTTAAACTGTTTCCATGCAAGACCAAGGGCCAGCCACCGAGGGCGGCCTGCTAAAGAGGGCACCGTGGGCATGGTTTGCCTGAGTCCCACCTGGCCTGCCGAGAGCCAGCTGGGCTCACGGAGGCAGCAGGCAGGCAGGTGAGCAGCAGTGTCTGGAGAGGGCTTAGGGACCCGAGCTGCAGGGGGCAGTTGGATAACTACCAGCCAGGTGACTCTCTGGAGCAGGTGTGCCCATCCTCCCCCCTGCTCCACTGCTGCTCCTGTTCTCTCCTTCTCCCCCCACCCCCCGTTCCTCCCCCAGAGCTACCCCTGGCCATGCTGTGCGGAGGGGAGGGGGGGCTGATGTCGGGGTGTCCTTTCGCTCCAGCCATGTACCCCGGTCTCCACTGAGCTGGGGTGACAGGACGGGGAATCCTGTGGGTGCTGCTGCCTCTCTGGATCCGGAGCTGCTGGCAGCTGCCTGTGTTCATACAATCCTTCAGGTTCCTGATCGTGAGTCTTTTCTTAAAGAGACAGTGCACTCATACTCAGGCGCACACACACAGTCCCCCCCAACACACACAACACCAGTGCTCCCTGCATCCAGGTCAGTTTCCCCACATGGGTGTAGGAGGGGGATGCAGGGGTTAGGGGCGAAAGGGGCACAGTATAGGGGTTAGGGGCTCAGGAGGAGGGCAGGGTTTGGGATGCAGGACGGGGCAGGGGTTAGGGTGAAGGGGACATAGTGTAGGGGTGCAGGAAGAGGTGCAGGGGATACAAGTGAAGGGTGTAGGGATTAGGGGCGCAGGAGGGGAGTGCAGGCATTAGGGACGCAGGGGGCACAGTGCAGGGGTTGGAGTGAAGGGAGATTGGGGGAGGTCCCGGATGACTGGAAAAAGGCTAATGTAGTGCCCATCTTTAAAAAAGGGAAGAAAGAGGATCCGGGGAACTCAGTCCCTGGAAAAATCATGGAGCAGGTCCTCAAGGAATCAATTCTAAAGCACTTAGAGGAGAGGAAAGTGATCAGGAACAGTCAGCATGGATTCACCAAGGGCAAGTCATGCCTGACTAACCTAATTGCCTTCTATCAAGAGATAACTGGGTCTGTGGATGAGGGGAAGCAGTGGATGTGTTATTCCTTGACTTTAGCAAAGCTTTTGATACAGTCTCCCACAGTATTCTTGCCAGCAAGTTAAAGAAGTATGGGCTGGATGAATGGTCTACAAGGTGGATAGAAAGCTGGCTAGATCGTCAGGCTCAGCAGGTAGCGATCAACGGCTCCATGTCTAGCTGGCAGCTGGTTTCAAGCGGAGTGCCCCAAGGGTCGGTCCTGGGGCCAGTTTTGTTCAATATCTTCATTAATGATCTGGAGGATGGCGTGGACTGCACTCTCAGCAAGTTTGCAGATGACACTAAACTGGGAGGAGTGGTAGATACGCTGGAGGGTAGGGATAGGATACAGAGGGACCTAGACAAATTAGAGGATTGGGCCAAAAGAAACCTGATGAGGTTCAACAAGGACAAGTGCAGAGTCCTGCACTTAGGACGGAAGAATCCCATGCACTGTTACAGACTAGGGACCGAATGGCTAGGAAGCAGTTCTGCAGAAAAGGACTTAGGGGTTACAGTGGATGAGAAGCTGGATATGAGTCAACAGTGTGCTCTTGTTGCCAAGAATGCTAACGGCATTTTGGGCTGTATAAGTAGGGGCATTGCCAGCAGATCGAGGGACATCATCATTCCCCTCTATTCGACATGGGTGAGGCCTCATCTGGAGTACTGTGTCCAGTTTTGGGCCCCACACTACAAGGAGGATGTGGAAAAATTGGAAAGAGTCCAGCGGAGGGCAATAAAAATGATTAGGGGGCTGGAGCACATGACTTATGAGGAGAGGCTGAGGAAACTGGGATTGTTTAGTCTCTAGAAGAGAAGAATGAGGGGGGATTTGATAGCTGCTTTCAACTACCTGAAAGGGGGTTCCAAAGAGGATGGATCTAGACTGTTCTCAGTGGTACCTGATGACAGAACAAGGAGTAATGGTCTCAAGTTGCAGTTGGGGAGGTTTAGGTTGGATATTAGGAAAAACTTTTTCACTAAGAGGGTGGTGAAGCACTGGAATGGGTTACCTAGGAAGGTGGTGGAATCTCCTTCCTTAGAGGTTTTTAAGGTGAGGCTTGACAAAGCCCTGGCTGGGATGATTTAATTGGGAATTGGTCCTGCTTTGAGCAGGGGGTTGGACTAGATGACCTCCTGAGGTCCATTCCAACCCTGATGTTCTATGATTCTATAATTTTATGAGAGCCTGGGGAGCTCATGGGGGGTCAGGGGCAATGTGGTGGGGGGGCACCACACCCGCAGGGGCACCAAAATGCAAGTTTGCCCAGGGTACCATTTTCCCTAAGGCTGGCCCTGACAAGACCGACACATCACTTCACACTCTCAAGGACTCCAGGGCCATACTACGCTTGCTAGGGATCTATACACGGGACAGAAAAGGAAATTCAGTCTTCAATCGTCCCATACATCCCGACCACCCCAGTATTCACCACTGCAGCATTACTATGAGCCACAGAGAAAGAGATCTAAGATTCCGAGACTTAAACCATCAGCCCCTCAATCCTCGACATCCCAGACCTAGACTTGAAACACCAGTTTTGATGTGTTGGTTGCGGCCCTGAGAGACCACTCTCCACGATATAAGCTGCAACCTACACACCTTTCACATCCCTTTGGATGCTGCCTTGCTCCTTTCTCCAAAATTGGGAAAGCATAGCTTCAGACAGATGGGTCTTAGAGATGATCTCTAGCTGGTATTCTATTCACTTCACCTCCCTCCCTCTTCCGCACCCTCCCTGTCCCTCTTCAGGAACCTTTCTCACATAGATCACCTGGTAAGCCTAGGAGCTATAGAATCCATTCTTGTGCATCTCAGAGGCTTACACTTTTATTGCTGATATTTCCTGATACCCAAGAAAAGTGGAGGATGGAGATGCATCCTAGATCTGAGAGCACTGAACAAATACGCTAAGGCACAAAAGTTCAAGATGGTCCCACTAGCAGCAATTATCCCATCTCTAGAGCAGGGGAGTTGTTTCTCGGCCCTTGAGCTCCAGGATGCCGACTTCCATATATCAATCCAGCTATCCCACAGATGATTCTTCAGGTGTACCTTCGATCAGGACCATTACCAGTACAGAGTACTTCTCTTCGGTCTCAGCTGCACTCAGAGTATTCTCCAAAATCCTCTCCGTAGTAGCAGCTCATCTATGTACCCCGAGGATCATGATTTACCTTTACTTGGATGACTGTCTCCTCAGAGCCGATTGCTTCGAAGATGCCCTATGGGCCATCCAATTGACTGCGGACGTACACTCGCATTTGGGCTTGCAAATCAATGCTCAAAAATCGACCTTGACTCCAGTATAGCGCTTGGAGTTCATAGGGGCTGATCTCGACTCAGTACAAATGAGAGCACTCCTCCCACAACACAGATTTCACACACTGACCACTCTCATAGACACAGTTCAAGCCAGCCCACAGATTCCAGTCAGATATTGCCTCAAACTTCTCGGGCACATGGCGGAATGCATGTTTATGAGCTCTTATTACAGACTACACATGAGGTGCCTACAGGCATGGCTTAGGTCTGTCTACACATCAAACAGAGACAGATTAGACAAACCTCTGTTTATGCCCTACAGGATCAAACACTCCATGGAATAGTAGAAAGACCCTATGAATGTCTATGTAACCCTTCCTCTCCCCCCTCCCCCCCCCCACATTGCTTCTCACAACAGATGCATCCCTAATAGGTTGGAGTCTGAACAACCGCAAGGTTCAGGGCAAATGGTCCCTCATGGAGTCGACTCTCCATATCAACATCTTAGAAGTAACAGCGGTCAGTAATGATAGTGCTCATGTACTTCCACTAATCAGGGGCACTCTCACAAAAGTCATGACAGACAACATAGCGTGCATGTTTTATATCATCACGGGAGTGCCAGATCATCCTCCCTGTGCACAGACGCACTAAAACTATGGAATTGGTGCATTCGCCACAATGTCCTCATATCAGCCACTTACCTGCCAGGAGTACAGAATATAACAGTGGACTGTCTCAGCCGCATGTTCTCATGTGACCACGAATGGGAAATGAACGCAACAGTATTCCGCTGCATAGTCTATCACTGAGGAACCCCAATGATAGACTTGTTCGGTACTTACCTGAACAGGAAATGCCCACTCTATTGTTCCAGAGCCGGCCTTGGAAAACACTCATTAGAGGACGCTTTCCTTCTTCCATGGGACACGGGCCTCCTATATGCCTTCCCTCGTTACCTCTGCTGCTGAAGGTCCTGATAAAAATAAAGAAGGAGAAAGCAAAAGTTGTACCGATTGCTCCCACCTGACTGTATCTATACCTGACACAGCTAGTGACATGTCCTCCAATCTCTCTTTAGCCCATTCCTCATGTCCTTTCACAGAACAATGGACAAACCCTCCATCTCAGTCTATGAATCCTGTGGCCCAAGGCTTGGCTCCTTCATTATTCCATCAGATAGAGAACTGCTGCTCCGAGGAGGTATAATAAGTGTTCTTGCACAGTAGAAAATCAGCTACCCGTCGCATTTACCTGCAAAAAAAATGGAAAAGGTTCCAGGTTTGGTGTAATTCCAAACAAATTACCTCAATATCTTCCTTCCTCCCCATCTTGCTGGACTACGTACTAGGCTTCAAGAGGTCAGGACTGTCTTTTGGCTCACTCAGAGTACATCTTGCGGCCATAATGGCTTTCCACCAGCAGATAGAGGGGTACTTGGTTTTTGCCCATCTAACGACAAAGAGATTTCTCAAGGGCATAGGAAACCTCTTTCCCCAACCCAGACACCCCTCTCTAACATGGGACCTGAATCAAGCAGCCTGACTAGACTGCTCTTTGAACCTATTGCCACCTGTTCCTTATGCAGCTGTCAATGAAGACAGCATTCCTGGTAGCCATCACCGTGGCGCGAAGAATAGGAGAAATAGCGGCATTAATGGCACACCCCTCCTTCACAATTTCCTTTAAAGACAGGGTCGCTCTCAGACCACACCCGAAGTTCATCCCTAAGGTGACCATGTCTTTCACATGAACCAGCTCATTCATGTTCCTACCTTTTAACCAAAGCCTCACCATGATAACAGGTAGGCTATATTACCTATACACTGGATGTTAGGAGATCCTTGGCCTTTTATTTGGCTAAGACGAAGGCCTTTAGGAAATCTCCTAAGCTCTTCCTCTCAATTGCGGAATGGTCAAAAGGTGCAGGAATATCATCCCAGAGACTCTCCAAATGGGTCTTCAACTGAATTAACTACTGCTGTCATACTTGTTCTTTGTTACCTCTGCCTGGAATCCCTAGGCATTCCATGAGATCACTTTCCAGATTTGTTGCGTCCATTAAAAATGTCCCCATTTCAGAAATCTGCAGGACAGCAACTTGGGCGTGTGCTCATACTTTCGCAGAACACTGCGTGGTTACTAGAGACTCTGCTTCCGATACCATGTTTGGCTTCACAGTATTGTCATCCATAAGGGACTCAATTCTGAAGCCCCATCCCTCTATCAGGGATACTGCTCAGAAGTCACCTACAGTGGAGCACCCATAGGGACACTACTCAAAGAAGAACCATCGTTACTGCACAAAGTGAGTAACTTCCTCTTATTAAGTTTGAAAAATTTAGTTAAAGCCAAAAGGAATTGCATAAAAGAAATGCATAATTTCTGATATAAGAAAATATTGTTTAAAAAAAACTTAAAATATAAGCACTTCAGTTTTCATGTTTGAAATACAAATACTTAAAGTAGTTTTTTAAAAATCCAAAAAGTTCACTTGTAGCTGAAACCTACATTCTCATAGTTTTCTTAGACATATATATCTGAAATAAAAATGTAAACTTTTGTTTAACTGCTCTTCGGTATTGCGGTATAAACACTTAAGACCACATGCAGAACAATGCAAGTACACAGCCTCTGTGTGTAGTGCAGCCAGTCACGTAGGAATGGATGTTGCTGTATATAGTACAGATTGTAGCTGGTCGCTAGTCACATTTGCTGTATACTAATTTAATATAGGTAATGTTGCTGCTGTGAATAATATTTAGCTGTTTATAGTACTTTATCTGTAGATTTCAAAGCATTTTATAAAGGAAGGTAGGTATTCTTACCCACATTTTACAAATTGGAAAATTAAGGCACAGAGATGAAGTGGAAGAGCTGGGAATAGTTTTTTTTTAACTCCCAGTAAAGTGTCCTAGCCACTGGGTGATGCTGACTCTCATTAAGAAAAATACAAATTGTACTGTGAAAAGGAATTTAACTGTAACTGGACAATAGTTATCCAGAAGAGGTGTTTCTAATGCAGTACTGCAGGGACCTTCTGTTATTGGCCCAAATCTATTCAATACCTTTATCAATGATTTGTAAGAAAATATAAAATCATTGCTGGTAAAGTTTGCAATTGACATAAAAATTGGAGTGGTAAATAATGATGGGGATAGGTCAGTTATACAGACTGACTTGGATCACTTCTTAAAGTGGGTTCTTTTGAATAGGTGTTTTAACACTGACTGCAATGTTATGCATCTAGGAACAAAGTATGACGGTCATGTTTATAAGGTGTTGGTGGGGTCTATATCCTGAAAAGCAATGACAGTGAAAAGGAGTTAGGGGTAATGGCATATAATCAATTTAACATGAACTCTTATTTCGAGGCTTTAGCTAAGAGGGTAAAAGCAATTCTTGGATGCAAAAGCACAAGGATATTTAGTAGCGGTAGGGAGGGGGGTTGTTATGTGTGGATGGTATTATTGATACCATTACTGGAATACCATGTCTGATTCCATTGTCCACACTTCAAAAAAGATGTTGAAAAATTATGTTCAGAAAAGAACTAGGAGCCTAGATAACGAGCAAGAGGAATTGGAATGGCTCATTTTTAGCATTAATTCATTCTAATTGGTATTACTGAAACTTTGGTGGGATGATTTGCATATTTGGAATATTAAAATAAATGTTTATAACCTATTTAGGAAGTGGGCAAAAGGGAAGGAGGAGTTGCAGGGAGTTGCACTCTGTGAAAGTTGGCATTACCTGTTTCCGAGTCACTAATCTCTCAGAAGAAAATGATGGGCTCTCCCGTCGGCGTAGGTAATTCACATCCCCAAGAGGCGGGAGCTAGGTTGACCGAAGAATTCTTCCATTGACCTAGTGCTGTCTACACCGGGGGTTAGGTTGGTATAGCTACATCTCTCGGAGATGTGGTTTTTTCACGCCCCTGAGAGATGTAACTATGCCAATGCAAGTTTCTAGTGTAGACCAAGCCTCAGAGCGTTACAGCTAAATACAAAGTGGAACAGATTGTTTTAGCATAAGAATTTCAAGGGACTATTTAAGCTAAGTGGCCTGTTAACCCCTCTCCAGTCATGTGAGGGTGGAGGGCAGGAGGCAGGTTTAGTGAGTTATAGATTGTTGTAATAAGTTATAAATCCATCTCAGTCCATGACTTTTAGGCTATGTTTATGCTATCACTTTTGTCGATATAACTTATGTTACTCAGGGGTGTGAAAGCGACATAAGTTACACCGACAGAAGCACTGGTGTGGACAGCACTATGTTGGCGGGAGATGCTCTCCCGCTTACATAGCTACTGCCATTCATTGGGGGTGGTTTAATAATGTCGACGTGAGAGTTCTCTCCCATTGGCATAGAGCGGCTACACGGGAAATCTTACAGTAGCGCAGCTGCAGCAGTACAGCTGTGCCGCTGTAAGGTCTCTAGTGTAGACATGGCCTTAGTGTCTAGCAGAGTTATGAATTTAAGCTTCCAGGTTCATCTTTTGAAGGTGTTGTGCAGGTTTCCTTTTGAGGATGAGGACTGAGAGGTCAGACGTAGTGATCACTTTCTGAAAAGTGTTCACCCACAGGTGAGAGGGCGTTTTTGTCTTTTATCGTTTTTCTGTGTGAATTCATTCGAGAGAGTAGTGATTGTCTGATTTTACCCACATAGATGATGTTGGGGCATTTAGTGCACTGGATGAGGTACACCATATTGATAGGCATGTGTTGGATCCTGGGATCTTGAGAGATGTGTGGAGCGTGTTAAGCATCGCAGCAGTGGAGATATGTCTACAGATTTTGCATCTGTTGTTCTGGTGCCTCTTTCAGTTGGTGTGTCCTGGTTTTTGGGGATTTTGCTTCTGCTGATGGGCTTGGTGAGGTTGGGAGGTTTGTTTGAATGCCAGAAGAGGGGGTTCGGGAAAATTTCTTGCAGGATGTGGTCCCCATCGAATATGGGTTATAATTGTTTGATACCCCATATGGGTTCCACTGTGTGGTAGTAGGGGACAACTAAAGGTGTGCAGTCAGAGGGGTTTTTATTTCGGTCCTGAAGCAGGTTCTGTCGAGGTATTTGCGTGGCCCATTCTAATGATGTGATTTACTTTTCTGGTGGAGTGTCCTTGTTTGGTTAAGGCAGTTTTAAGTGCGTTAAGGTGTGTGTTCTGGACTTTCTCCTTGGAGCATATTCTGTAGTATTTGGCTGTCTGGCTATAGATAGCCGATTACTTAGTATGTTTACGGTGGTTATTGGATCTGTGAAGGTAGGTGTGGTGATTGGATTTCTTATATATAGTTGTCTGGAGGGTTCCATGGTTGAAGCTGATTGTGGTGTTCAGGAAGTTGATGCTAGTGATAATGATAACTGGGAATCATTTGGGGCATCTAATAAAGTATTCTTAAAGGCCCCAATTCCACAACTGAGGAAGGAGGCCGTACTGGTTAAAAAATTGACTTAGTTTAAAGGGGAAGTGAAGGCAGCTATAAATAATTAAAAAATAATGTATAAGAAATGGAAGTTGGGGAAGTTGATAGTAATGAATAAGGATACAATTTTGTTCTGGAGGTCACGGATTATACTTCTCATTCCACTAGTATTTCAGGAGGATGTTAAACAGCAGCTACTAAAGTTAGATTTTTTTTTTTTTTTTAATTAACAGGCCCAGATAATTTGCATCCAAGAGTTTTTTAAAAGAGCTGTCTGAGGAGCTCTCTGGACCGTTAATGTTGATTTTTGGAATACTGGGGAAGTTCCAGAAGACTGGAAGAAAGCTAACGTGCCATTTTTTAAAAAGGGTAAACGGGATGACCTGGGTAATCATATATAGGCCTGTCTTTCTGATATTGAGCTCAGGCAAGATAATGGAGTGGCTGATACAGGACTTGATTAGTAAAGAATTAAAGGAGGGTAACTAATGCAAATCAGCATGAGTTAATAAGAAATATATCCTGTCTAGCTAGATATCTCTCTTTGGTGAGCTTATAAATGTGGTTGATAAAGGTATTAGTGTTGACCGATGTTGATAAATTGGAGAGGGTTCAGAGAAGAGCCAGGAGAATGGTAAAAGGATTGGAAAATATGCCTTATAGAGATTGAGTTCTTTGAGTATGTTTAGTTTGACAATCTATAAGTATCTACCTCTGGAACAAATATTTAATGATGGGATCTTCAGTCTAACTTAGCAGAGAAAGGTATAACATGATTCAATGACTGGAAGCTGAAGTTAGAGAAATTCAGACTGGAAATGGAGCGTAAATTTTTAACAGGGAGGGTAATTAACCATTGGAATAATTTAGCAAGGGTGGATTCTCCAACACGGACAGTTTTTAAATCCAGATTAGATGTTTTTCTAAAAAAATGCTATAGGGTTTATTTTGGGGAAGTTCTGTGGCCTGTTTACAGGAAGTCAGAGTAGATAATCAAAATGGTCCCTTCTGTCCTTGGAATCTATGACTCTGAATGATGAGAGGTTTGGAAAACATGCCTATGGGCTTGGCTACACTTGCGAGTTAGAACGCATTAAAGCAGCCCCTGGTGCCCTAACTCACGACCTGTCCACACTGGCAAGGCACTTAGAGCACTCTGACTCCGTGGCTAGAGTGCTCCTGGTAATCCACCTCGGCGAGAAGCATAACGCTTGGTGTACCTCAGGTGAAATGCCCGGGTGTCAGTGTGAACGAGGTGTTGCATTACTGCGCTCTGATTGGCCTCGGGAAATGTCCCATAATCCCCTTAACTCAAGTGGCCACTCTTGTCATCGTTTCGGAATCGCTGCAGGAATGCGGATATCAAAGCAAACCATTACTGTGGAATGCTGTGTGTGTGTGTGTGTGTGTGTGTGTGTGTGTGTGTGTGAGAGAGAGAGAGAGAGAGAGAGGTGTGGGGGAGGGGGGATCTGTTGCTGTCTGAACTTACAAGACAGCATGCTGACATGCTCTCAGCCCCCCACAAACCCACTCTCTCTCTCCCCACATACACACAACACACTTCCTGTCACACTCCACCCCACCCCACCCATTTGAAAAGCACGTTGCAGCCACTTGCATGCTGGGATAGCTACCACAATGCACTGCTCTCTGTGGCCGCGGCAAGTGCCACAAATGTGACCACACCAGTGCGCTTGCAGCTGTCAGTGTGGACAGACTGCAGCGCTTTCCCTACTGAGCTCTACGAAGGCTTGTTTAACTCAAAGCACTCTACATTTGCAAGTGTAGCCATGCCCTAATAGTGAGAAACTTAAAAAGCTCAGTTTATTTAAGATTAAGAGGTGACTTGGTCATCGTCTCTAAGTACCTCCGTGGAAGAGATTTCTGATAGTGGATGGCTCTTTAGTCTAGCGGAAAGGCATAATAAAATGCAATGGTTGGAAGATGAATTTAGGCAAATTCGTACTAGAAATAAAGTGCAAATTTTTAATAGGGAGGTTAAGTAACTATTGGATCAGTTTCCCTGGGGATGTGGTGGATCCTCCATCGCTTGAAGTTCTTATATAAAGACTGAATATCTTTCTAAAAGATATGCATGCTATAGCTCAAACTGAAGTTATAGATTTGATCCAGTAATTATTGGATGAGGCTCTTTGTCCTGGTTTTTCTTCTGCAGGAGGTCATACTAGATGATCAAAGTAGTCCCTTGTGGCCTTAAAATTTGTGAAATTAACTTGGCATTCTGTTGAGAGCCAATGTAATGCTCAGAACACAAGGATGTTGTGTGCTGGGCAACTGGTATTGTTCAGGATGACAGCTGATGCATTTTGGATCAGCTGAAATATTTTTTGTTTGTGTCTTTATGTAATCATTCTAAAGTATAGAATTGCAGTAACTTAGCCTGGAAATCAGACTAGCATAGATCGCCGTGGTCTGATCATCACTGGGAAAGTAGGGGGCACCACCTGCTTGCCAGTTTGAGGTGGAAATTTGTTATTTATTTGAGCGAAACAGCTTGGGAGTACTAAAATTCTCTCTCTATTGATAGACTGCCTCAGCAGTGGATGATGAAATGACGGTGGCTAGCTCTTTAAAATGTTTTCCTTTCCCCACCAAGGTAACCTCAGCTTTATTTTCATCTGCTTGCTGATCTTGGCCAGACATTGATATGGTTGGGTCATAGCACTACCAGCAGTGGAAGTGAAAGAGACATAAAACTGATTGACATTTGACACTGTTATCTCACTAGGTTCTCCAGTAGCTTCATACAGATATTGAACAGGATGGATGTAGGAATAGAGCTCTGAGGGACTCCACAGATGAGCAGATTGGTATGAGGGAAGTTGCTCATTGTGTGAGGGCCAAAAGGAAGGATTTCATCTGGCTCAGTACTTTCCTGGTGTCCCTCATAAATGAACAAGTGGTCATCCATTTTCATGACTAATGAAACTTTCATTCCATGTTCTAAACCAGGGGTAGGCACACTTTGGTCCGGGGGCCACATCTGGCCCTTCAGACATTTTAATCCAGCCCTCGAGCTCCTGCTGGGGAGCGGGATCTGGGGCTTGCCCTGCTCCACGTGTGCTGTGGCTCCGCACGGCTCCCGGAAGCAACAGCATGTCCCCCCTCAGGCTCTTACATGTATGGGCATCCAGGGGGCTCCGCACGTTGTCCCCACCCCAAGCGCTGCCCCCGCAGCTCCCATTGGCCGGGAACTGCAGCCAATGGGAGCGCAGGGGCAGCGCCTGTGGATGGGGCAGCATGCAGAGCCGCTTGGCTGCACCTCTGCGTAGGAGCGAGAGTGGGGACATTCCGCTGCTTCCAGGAGCTGCTTGAGGTAAGCCCCGCCCGGAGCCTGCACCCCTGACACCCTCCCGTGCCCCAACCCTGGTGCCCTTCCTGCACCCCCCAACCCCTCATTCCCAGCCCCACCCCAGAGCCCGCACACCCAGCTGCACGGCCGCCCCCCCACAACCCAGTGCTCCAGCCCGGAGCTCCCTCCTGCACCTTGAACTCCTCATTTCTGGTCCCACCCCAGAGCCCGCACACCCAGCTGGAACCCTCCCCCCATCCTGCACACCAGCCCCTAATTTTGTGTGCATTCATGGCCCACTATACAATTTCCATACCCAGATGTGGCCCTTGAGCCAAAAAGTTTGCCCACCATTGTCCTAAACTGAAACCTGATGCCCGAGATGCCCAGTATCTTGGTGGTGGATACTTCCATTCGAATGGTGCTCTTTTGCCTGTGTAGTCCTCTGTGTTCTGCTGTGTAGATGATAAGAGGTATTACATTAAAAGCATATGCTTTGTATTTTTCATGTTTGTAAAATAATGATCTGACTTACATCTTTTTGTTCGGTAAATCTGTTATAAACTCCTAAGTATCCTTATAAGTTACATGTAATTATAAAGTGTGTTGGTTTTTTTGTGGTCTTATGCTTTTCTGCTAAATTGCACCGTTGTTTCTTACTTTCTGACTACTAAATTGCACCGTCTGTTTCTAGCATATTGACAGCTGAGAATCGCCCTGCAAACAAAAAGTTTTACAGTAAACATTTTGGTTTTTCGCTATTGATGGATTTGGTATGATTTCACTAGAAACTATTTACCAGCCAGACCTCTAGATATTTAACCTTTTAGTCCAATCAAATTAAAATCTTTCATTTTAAATGGATCAAGGTTTTTACGTAATGCAACTTTGTATCATAGCTGATCTAGAAATGGGAAGTCCTGGATTCTTTTGCTTTAATCTACATATTGATTTCATTATGCTTAGTGTCGGATGAATTGTTAAAAGCGGAAGCTGGGTTTTTTCCACTTACAGGGCTAGAGGCACTCTGGGTTCTGTTGTTCTAAACTGGAGTTAACTTGCCAAAAGGAGGCAAAATTGACACGCAACAGCTTTGCATGGAGGTCCACTGGTTCTGCACAACCTAAAAAGTGAAAGACCTGGCAGAGAGGTCTAGCTGGTGTGGCTGGGGGTTCAGTTACTCCAATAAGCAACTTGAATTAGTGGGACTCCAGTGGATCCCTAGTCAAGTTTATATCTGCCTCTCCTTGGCAAGTGTGGGCAGTGGAAACACCACCTCTCTTCACCGGGCAAATTTTTCCATTAAAAAAAAAAAACAAAAAACAACAACTCTGCTCCCACAATCCTGCAGGCTCTGCTGGGGCAGTGAGGTGTAGCCTGTGCTGGCCAGAATGAATTTGACTAATAAATGAATTAAATTCTTAACCAGGACTGTCCCTATAATGTGAGTAAACATTACCAAAATGTCTAATGTGTTTATGTGCAATTGAAAACATGAAGGAAAATCAGAGGCCGAATAAACTATAATCTGCATTATCACAATTTCACTGTGAATAAAATACATTGCTTCCCTTTGCCTCTGCAACATGAAGGTTCTAAACACAGATTAGGAACTATTTGGTTAGCATTAACCTGGGTGTATGTATGTCAAGTTTCATTGTTGCTAAACCTGAGTTTATTGTGGGGGTAAGTGATCTAAATATCACTATACTGAGCTTTATTTACAATCTTTTTATTTTTCTTGGAGGTTCTTGATCTAGCACTACTGACTTTTGTAACGAGAATCAAAACAGCAAACAAGGAGCAAACTTCTTTCCTCCTCACAAACTTTTTTTGCATTTTAAAAGGATTGTTTACAAAGCTTCACTAGTCAAAATTAGAATTCACCTTAAGCAGAAGAGAACTAGACTCATGCCAAACTTGTATGTAACCATTTGATTATTTTTCCTTTTATATCTTCGAAAAGCAGAACGTAGATTTATTAGCATATGATGGAAGCACTAGACAAGATCATCTGAAGTATTTTTGCCCTATGTTTTTTTTCCCCATTAAGTGTGCTATGGATTTTGATTAAACTATGTGTTATAAAATTGGAGAATGATTGCAAAAGTTGCACATGCTGTAAGTGGTCAAATACTGTGTGTAACTTTCCTTTTTTTGATATGCAGCTTAGCTGTAGTACAAAATATAATCACTGTTACTATATTTTCCTTTGGTAGCTGACACCCTTTTTTCAAGAAAACTAAATGGAAAATACAGACTTGAACAACTTGTTCCAACTGCTGTGTATCAACATATGAAAATGCACAAACGAATCCTAGGACACTTATCTTCTGTATACTGTGTAACTTTTGATCGGACTGGCAGACGGATATTTACCGTAAGTACAAATTCCTTATTTTCATACTGCTGTTTTAAATATAGCTCAGAACATATGGTCAAAATAATCACTGTTCTCAAGAATCCTAAACTGTACTCATTTTATGTACTAAGAGCAGATAAGTGAAAACTAAATGCATGACTTGTTGACTTTGACATTTAAAGTAGATTTCTTTAAAGAGAATACTACTGAATATCTGTCTTGACAATCACACTTTTTTTGGAGACATACATACAGGTTTTCCACAGCTACATTTAGGAGGTAATTTGTTATAAGTAAATTTTGGTTGTTTTAATAAATGGTAAATTTTGGTTGCCCCCCACCTTTTCCCCCTAAATTTTCCTATATAGCATACACATAGGAAAAGTAATTGAACAGTGGTATAGATTAATAAAGAATTTAGAGGGTGTTATAATTATTGTCAATTGACAAGGGTTTATGGAAATAGATTCTGTCAAACTAATTAGATATATATTTTTTTAATGAAATTATAAATTTGGCTGATAAAGGTAATATAGTGGTAATGTGATATATTTAAACTTCTGTAAGGCATGACATTTTAATTTAAGAAACTGGAAGGATACAAAATCAACATGGCACATTAAATGGATTAAAAAGTGGCTAACTGATGGGTCTCAATGTAATCAGGGAATATTGAGCAAGCATGTTTCAAATGTCCCACAAGGATTGATTTTTGGCTCTATGCTGTTTAATACTTTTGTCAGTGAGCTGGAAGAAAACATACCTGATAAAGATTGCAGATTCATTGGGGGAGAGGTAAATAATGGAAAAAATAATTAGCTGACACAGCGATCTGGATCACTAGGTAAACTGGCCACAGGCAAACAATATGCATGTCAGTACCGTCAAATGTAATGTCATACATCTAGGAACAAAGAATATAGGTCAGAGAGGATGAGGGACTCTTTTTGGGGCAGCCCTTTTGGGAAGCAGTGACACTGAAAAAGATTTGAGCGTCATGGTGCATAATCAGCTGAATCCTAGCCTGCAATGTGATGCTGTGGCTAAAAGGGCTAATGCAGACCTTGGAATATCGAATAGAAGGGAAGTTTATTTTGCCCCTGTGTTTGGAATACTGTGTCCAGTTCTGGAGTCAACACTTCAAGAAGGATGTTGATAAATTGGAGAGGATTCAGAGAAGATCCATGAGAATGATTGAAGGATTAGAAAACATGCTTTATAGTGATAGCCATCTCTTTGACACCTAAACAAATTGAGTTCCTTGAGTCTAACATTGACTTGATCAGTCTGTAAGTACCTGTGTGGAGAACAGAATTTGATAAGAGATATAGGTATAGGCAGACAAAGGTATAAAAAGATTAAATAACTGCAAGTTGAAGCTAGACAAATTCAGACCAGAAATAAGGCATGCCTTTTTAAATATCGACAACAATTAATCATTGGAAAACTTTATTAAAGATTGTGGTGGATTCTCCATCTCCATTCTCCAAATTTTTAAATCAGTGTTGGATGCTTTTCTAAAAGATATGTTCTAGTTCAAATGGGAGTTCAGAGAAGTTTTTGGACCTGTGCTAGTCTGGAGGTCAGACTAGATGATCACAATGGTCCCTTCTGGCCTGAGAATTTACCTCCCAATCTGAAACAGCTTGATATTAGTCTGTGAAACTCTGGCGCTTGCTTACATGCCAGGTATTGTGGCAATACAAGCAGAGGGATAGTGCAGTGCTCCTGCTTTATCTATTGCAATCTTAGCTTCTAAAACTTTTTGGTTTAAAAGCAATGAACATTATCTTTTCACCCCATACTTCCTTAGGGGATGAAAGTTTCCAGGTTTCTGACGAAGCTTCTGTTCATTTTGCTCACCTGTCAGCTTCTTGGCAGAGCAGGCAAAATGGAGAATCACTTGGTCTGTCTTCAGCTTGCTCTGTTGATGACCAGGCTCTGTCAGCAACCACAGAAGCGGAGTTCTTTCACAGTTGCTCCCACCCTCCAGCCCATGCCCTGGATAGGGGAAGAAGCTCAGTCTGAATGACTTGTTCTTCACATGCCACTCAGCAGGCTCAGTCCTTACTGATTATCAGTTCTTTAGAGGCAAGTCCCTAAATCCTCCTATGCTGGTTTAGACTAAACCCCCTCAGGGTTGGTTTAGACTAAACGTAAAACAAGATTAAAGACAAAAGGAGATAGGAACTCACTTAAAATCGTGTATAAAGGATAGAGTTAGAAATGGTTACAAGCAAATAAAAGTGAAAAATGCTTTCTAGAGGCTGACTTAACAAAACAAGTACAAAACAAAACAGTTTTTGTTCAAGATAGTTTGCTTCCCAGTCCAGCTTCCAGCAAGATGGCTTGACCACTCTTCTGGTCAGGATCTCCCATAAAGTCCAAAGTGCTGGGTTCCTTTGTCGTCTTAAGTGAAAGATAACGTAGGGTTCTTTGCTCCTCTCTTTTACAGTCTAGTGCACCTTTGAAATGGGTTCTTTCGAATATTATTCAGCAAGGTAAAGGGGACATGGAGTCTGGTGGTGAAGGAGATTCCATGCTGGTTTCTTCCCCTGCTGATATTTGTAGGAAACAGAGCAATCTGCATTTTAGCAGTCTCCTCTCCCTGCTGTGATGAGGAGTGGTTATCTCTTCACCTTGTTGCTTTGGTTACTTTCTATGTAAACTGCATTCCCATTGTCTCTTAATGTACCTTGGAAATATCTGGCAGAACCACATTCCTTTGTCTAGATGGGGTAATTTTAGCTCTGCTGGGCAGCTATATTTTAATGACATAATTTCCAGTATGTTTATAACTTTGAATTTGTCCTCTGTACATACACCACATAGTAATATTAATAATCAGTATGTTGTTAGCTTTCTATTGATATCTTACATGACACCTTTTAGATACAAATTATGACCTTAGTGAGTTAAGTTTCAGCTGGCCTGACCAGTTCAGTGTATCTCATTACCTGATATCATTCAGTCTCTTGCATTGGGATGCTGCTAGGGTCACACCATCCATCTTCCAAAGATGAAGCCTCAGACTCTTTCAGGGATTTATCACTACATTTTCTCTCCAAGTACATATTGGATGAAGAAGAACAGTGGGGCTCAAAACATAATGCCCTGCAGCCCATGGTCCAAAGAGCACCTCAGTTAATAAGAGGCAATTCTCCTGCATAGGGTGACCAGATAGCAAGTGTAAAAAATTGGGATGGGGTGGGGGGTAATAGGTGCCTATATAAGAAAAAGCCTATAAAATCGGGACATCTGGTCACCCTACTCCTGCAGCAACCATCTTTTTGCCAGAAGGCAAAATTAAAACACACAGACCAGAAAACACAAGGAGAAAAACACCAATTACACAAGAATCTTCATCTTCACTGAGCTCTAGCTTTTCTCCTGATGAAGGGGACTTGGTGCTTTGGATTATGTTATCCTTGACTCTGAGAAGCAGGAGGCATTCTTTTCCCCCAGGCTTGTTTGGAATCATGAAGGGCAAATATCTTATTCAAAACCAAAAGAGTATCTACCATTGCCCTTCATTCCTTCTTTGAGGAAATTGCTGATGAAGGGAAGAGGCTTATTGTCAAATTTTAAAATTCTGCAGGGTCTTAGAGCCAAAGATTCTCTCTTCACACTCCTCAAGGACAATTATAGCAACAATTTCCCTTGTAGCAGATGTCATCATTTCTGGTGAGAATGTCATTTTCCCAAAAAAACTGAACAGACAAGTAGACAGAAACTGCCTTTAGAAGGAACTTCAAAACACCTTTTGGAAGCCCTAGAACCTCACTGGCAACCAAGTGCTCTGCTAATCGCAGTATTCTGCTGTGACAACCTGAAAAACTTTGACTATCAGACCATGGTCAATTCAAGTCTATATCAAATAAATTGCCCCTAGAAATGGCACTGTTGGAAGACAGATCCATGGATTTAAACCCTAGAGGGTGAATGATAATTCAGAAGAAATCCTCTGTGTCTTACAATAGTCTGGCGAATCTTGTTCTGGGAGAAGCTGTAATAAGTAGTGTCTAACAACACTGATAAGCCAAAATCTTTCCTCTTCACACGAGTAAAGCTCAAAGTGCTAGAGTGGTATGATGTGACTGCTGCTTATTACACTAAAAACTGTCTCACTGTTGTGTTCTGCCTCAGCCTATCTGTATTCAACTGTAGTCTCTCATCTTACTTGGGGCATAAGCTTACAATAAACAGTGTGGGGTGGGGTACAGGGTACACCTAGTACAGTGGGAGCTCTGATCCTTTATTGGGGCACCTAGATGTTACTGCAGTAGTAATAATTAGGGCCCTATCAAATTCACAGCCATGAAAAACGCGTCATGGACCGTGAAATCTGGTCTCCCCCCGTGAAATCTGGTCTTTGGTATGCTTTTACCCTATACTATACAGATTTCACGAGGGAGACCAGTGTTTCTCAAATTGGGGGTCCTGACCCAAAAGGGAGTTGTGGGTGGGTCAAAAGGTTATTTTAGGGGGTCATGGTATTGCCACCCTTACTTCTGCGCTGACTTCAGGGCTGGGCGGCCAGAGAGGGGTGGCTGTTGGCCGGGCGCCCAGCTCTGAAGGCAGCACCCTGCCAGCAGCAGTAGTAGCACAGAAGTAAGGGTGGCAATTCCATACCATGCCATCCTTTACTTCTGTGCTGCTGCTGGCGGTGGCTCTGCTTTCAGAGCTGGGCCTCCCGGTCAGCAGCCCCCGCTCTCCAGGTGCTCGGCTCTGAAGGCAGCACCACTACCAGCAGCAGCACGGAAGTATTGCAACCTCCCCTACAATAACCTTGCGATGCCCCCCCACCCACCCACCCCTCTACCTTCTTTTTGGGTCAGGACCCTGACAATGACAACACTGTAAAATTTCAGATTTAAATAACTGAAATCATGAATTTACAATTTAAAAAATCCTATGACCATGAAATTGATCAAAATGGACCGTGAATTTGGTAGGGCCCTACTAATGATAGAACCCCCTTGAAGAGCAGAAGCTCCTTTTCCTACCCTGAAGCTAAGTTTCGGAAGCGTCTCAGCTTTCACTCAGTGTGCAAGGACTTGGGGACTAGAACCTGGGTCGTCAGAGTTTGGGGCGGCTGATATTTCCACAGTGCCACCGGAAGACCACATAGAGTCATAGCCAGGGAGCACTGTTGAGAATTGGTGCCACAGAACTACTGCCCAAGAGATTCAGAGTGACAGTACCCTGTGGCCCTCTGATTGGCCAAGTGCCTTTACTCAACCACACAGACTTCAGCTTGCTGCAATGCCAGACTTCGCCTTGTCTCCTGATCTTCGTTCTCTGACTCTAGCCTGACTCTGACTCTGACCCTGACTCTTGTTTATGGGATTAGACTTTGAGATTTCTCCAATTCTTGCCCAGTGACTCCCATCCCTGCTGGACAGACCTCAGTCCAGCTGTGAGTGCTAGGCCAGACCACCTACACCCTGGTCCCTTACACAGTATCTTTGTTTCGGGTCTACATTATGTTTTGGGTAAGCCCAGACTTATTAGGATCAGTCCCTACCATCAGCATAATGACAACTGTGTCTATTCTAAACCTGAAATAGGCCTATCAGGCCACTTACATACATGGAGACAATCTGAGAGATGGGTGGGTCATGAAGATAATGCAGGACACTATTCTCTGGAGTTTCAGGTCTTCCTACATCCTGTCCCTCATCCCCTTTCCTACCTTGAGAGACTGATAAACATCAGATATTTATAAAAGAAATCTTATACCTCTTAGAGATAGGAACAGTAAACTGTCCCTCAAAATCAAAGGTGCTCAGGGCCCTCCTTCATATTCTTCACAGTAAGAAAAAATAACAAATTATTTGGGGTTTTTTAGACACAACAGGGCTGAATGGTCTCGATGGAAACCAGAGTCAGTCAGTTAGGTCTTGGAGACCTTTCAACAAAATGTGTATGTCAGAAACTTATCTGCATATTCCTCTTTGGGGCCATTATTAGCAATTTCTTAATTTGTCTATGGATGAATTCTTGTCTTTTGGTCTGTCTTTTGCCCCTAGTAAAAACTGTCAGATTGAGGAATCTGGGGACTCATCTGTAACCATTCTTAGCAAACTTATAATAGTCACATCCTTGAGAACCTGACAATAAGCAACTTGAAGATCCTCTTCATGCTCCAGGGATACAGATTTGTGATAAATGTAAAGAGCTCCTTGATCCCCTCTCAGATGATCACTGATAGGGGATTCAAGGTAGAGAAAAAGGACTAGAATCTGTGATGTAGGAAAAGATCAACAAGACACAAACACTGGTCCCCATGATGTTGCAGAACCAAGAGTTTTCCATCCATCTTTACATGCAGTTTTCCTTGGTTTTCTAGTAGCATACAGAGAGATTGCACATGAGATTCAGAGATTTCTGTTATGAGCTGGAAACCATTCCTGCCAAGAGATGCAAGGAAAAGTAGATAGTATTTAGAATGATACAGACTTGATGTTGGTGGAAACAGGAAATACTACGTTATGGTATGATCCTATAACAATTCAGACCCCACAAATCATGACAATGCCAGCACTGTAATAAATGCAGGTTTATCCAAGTTCTTGTGTCAGCAACCAGATGGTATAGGTTCTTCTCTGATAACACATCTGTTCAGATCAGTAGTTTGACCTATCTTTGCAATTTGAGACCTGCCACAAGCTTATGTAGTCCATCCATTCAAATGGAAGGCATCAAATCTCCTATATGTTACTCTCTATAAAGACATGCTTTCTGTTCACAATTGCCTTAGAGAAAAGAGTGTCTGAAATCTGTACTCTTAGAAGGTAGAAATCTGACTGCATAATTCACAAGGACATAGTGGTTCTCTTTTAAGTGGCCTCTGCATAATTACTCATGAGTTGGGCTGACTGGTAAAGCTTTGATGGTGGAACCTTAGCTAGCAGTGCCCTTTTCAGTGCTCATGCACCCTCTCCTGCCCTTCCCTTCACTATTCTTGAACGTTCTAGGGGCAATGCTATAAAAAGGGATATGGTGCTCCAGCCACTGCAATTCATTTCATTTCAACCCCCCCACAGCCACTGACTAGGAACCTTTTTGGACTTCTTGTCTCGATCCTTCATAGATTGAGTGCCAACTTTTTAATACTTCCAGATTTAGTTGGTTTTTGTATTAGATGGTTCCTGGTATCCTGTTCTGTGGGAAAACATGTATATGGTGGATCTGAAGATCATGGTTTATGCATTGTGCTTGCTACCCCACTGTCTTCTCGGTGTCTGATGCACCCATAGGATGCCTTGCCTACCTTGAAAAAGGTCATTCTCTTTCCAGGTGTGCTGTATTTGTAGCACATTTACTCTAAAAGCAAGGAAAAAATGGCAAAATAGACTGAAGTTCATACTTCTTCAGGATGCATTCCAGATAGATCAAAGCAGCTGATTCTGAAATATCACACACACCAACCTTGGCTTCCACCATGTCTATAAAGAAGATTAAACAGAAGCATCACAAGATGTGGAAGTGCCTTCTGCATCATCTCCATTAGAGGATGCTTTTGTCTACCAAGAATTATTAGAGAGAATGCTGACTACTCTAAGTTGCCAACTTCTTCCATAAAGGACACTTCCCATCTAGTATTTGCCATCTTGGGTTCTTATTCTTGCAGTAAAGTTTCTTTGCTTTTAGTGGATTGACTTAAAACCTGCAAAACTCATTTGGATGAATCCAACCGCTGTCCAGGCAGTATCAAAAAGGTGGACAACTTTATACCATCTTCCTCAAATAGGATTTTCATATTTTCACACCCATCCTGCCCCAAATTCTCTACTGGTAGAAGGAGCTATCCAGAAATCAAAGGGAGCATGGACAAGGATGGGAAGAAGATTGAAATATTAGGAGGGAAATCTTTTTTTCTCCATTCTAGTATTAAGGATAGCAAACTATCAAACCTTAATGGCTTGCTACCAGTACCATCTGCGAGGGAAAAAAATCTTAAATCTCCCAGACGATCCAAGATAGTTGGCCTGTGCCATCATTGGAGAAAGCCAGCCAAGTAGAAAGGCATGCCCTAAAGACATCTTTGGATTCTTCAGATTCAGTGGCTAGTTCTGTGGCTTCTGCTATCTCGGTTTAGGTGGTTCAAATCTTCAGGTCTTCCTCAAGATACCAAGGCAAAGGTGGAAGACCTTCTCTTTGAAAAAGGCCTATTTAGTGCTAGGACTGATGAGATTTTAGGAAAAATGAAAGAAACAAGAGACACAGGTCACTTGATATATGTATCAACCTCCAAGGAGAAAACCAGGAGTTGCAGGTTTTAGATATCAAAATAAAACAGGTATCCCTCATCTTCTACCCCATATTAGTTTGGAAAGAGGAGACAGCATTGTTATCAACAGTATCCTCCCCAACACTCTTCTCAGCAAAAGAGAAGTTTTAAACAGAGACCAAAGAGCAAGCAATACACCTTCAACATCTGTGGGCCAGGCCCTAGATCCAAGTTTGACAACTTACCCAAGAGCTGCAACCTAATTTTTCTTTACCAACTACTTGGAGACTATCTTGAACCAATTTTCCCACTGTTGGGCTTCTGTTACAACAGACAAGTGGATTTTGGCAATAGTTCAAAACAGGTATCTGATACAATTCAAGACCCTTCCTTCCTAAACCCTTCTACCCCTCCCTTCTCAGGGATCCCTTTTCATGAAAGCCTGTTGAAATTAGAAGTTCTGACTCTGCTGAAAATAAAGGCTATAGAGGAGGTCCTGAGGGAATTAAAAGCCAAAAGGTTTTATTGAAGATATTCCCTAATTCCCAAGGAAGGTGGTAGTCTCTGTTCCATTTTAGATCTAAGAAGTTCAACACATACACCACGCGTTGTATGCTGCAGTTCAGTAAATTTAAAAGGGTTCATTTCTAGTAGGGCTGGCCACTTTCAAAATAAAGTTATCTGAAACACACAAAACCTTTAATGGCAAAAACGTTCCCCGGTGTTTCCTGGTGCAGTGGTTTTCTGTCCCTTTTCCCCAGCCTGGAAAGGAGACTGTCAGCCCTTTTCCCCTGGTGGTTTTAAGGCTCGCTGGCAAATAGATCCTTTTTGATTTCCTCCCCACTTCACATTGACCTTTTTGTGCTATTCTTCCCTCCCCACAGATGTTTTTATTGGTTTGGTGATTGTCACAAAGGGGACTCTTGCCCTACACTGCTGTGCTCCTGGATCTGGGCCTTTAAGGAAACAGTAACCTGTTTTGGTTTTGGTTTTTTTTCTTTTTCCCGAGACAGTAACTATCTCTCCCCAGGAATACTACTACTCTCCCAACACCTGCCATTTCCCAGGCCTTCATCTGCTCCAAAGTGCTTATTTTCATAGTTCCATGAAACATATCACAAATACCTCCAGTTCATAGTGGGAAACAATCATTATCAATAAAAGGTCCTCCCCTTATCTCTCTCTCTCTTTCTCTCTCTCTTGCCTCCAGGGTGTTCGCAAAATGTCTGTCTGTGGTGGCAGTGCACTTAAGAAGAGAAGGCATCTTTCTTTCTCTCCTGCCAGTCCCCGGTATATGGATGATTGGCTAATAAAAGCATCATCAAAAGAGTATCTTTTCAATGCCTTTTCTTGAACATGTATTGTCTTTAAGAAGCTAGGTTTGATGATACATAGAAAGTCACTCTTGGAACCTACAGAGAGAATCCCTTTCATAAGGGCTATCTTACACGCTCAAATAAGCAGAACATGTCTCCCTCAGGAAAGATTCGTAAGCATCAAGGCTTCTATAGACATGCTACATATTCAGCCTTCTCTAAGAGTGAACTTCTACCTCAAACTAATGGGTCTTCTGGCTTTGACTTAAGTGACCCTGTATGCTGATCTAAAGATGAGATTCCTACAATGCTGGCTATCATCTAGCCACAGGGCATAGACTTCATGTATCAAAAGTTAACCATTCTTCAGAAGGTGTTAACATCACTGGGATTGTATAGTCAAGGAGTAACATTCAGTCTTCCAATACAATCTGTCACAGTGACAATGGTTACATCCAGCTTGGGATGGTGGGCTCATTGTGGCAACCTTACAGCTTGGAGTCTGTGGTCCATGTAAGAGTCAAGGTTGCATATAAACCTTTTGGAACTCAGAATGATTTGTCTAGCATTAAAAGCATTTCTTCAGGTTCAACCCAGAGTGGTTCAGGTAGTTATGGACAACATCGCAGCAACGTTCATGTGAACAAACAAGGTGTGACTCTCACTTTTCTCAGCTTTGCAGCAAAGCACCTTCTCTGTTCTTCCCAACATGAGTCCTACAGCACTACATTTGGCAGGGGAAGACAACAATCTGGTGGATCACCCAAGCAGTTTCATTAATATATGGATAACCACAAGTGATCTCAGCAAACATTAGTAGAGAAAATCTTTGCACAGTAGAATCACCCAGATATAGAATTTTTTCCCAACCAAACTGCATGTGAAGTGTCAGGAAAACCGAGTCATCACAGCGCTACTCCAGACTTGGTTAACAGACTCTTTACTGATTACAAGTAAAACCCACAAATGAGCTCTCTTACTGTTTAACTAGAGGTGCTTTCTTTACCTTTTCAAGCACAGGATAGCCTTATTACATTCTCAATTCAGACGTCATTCTCAGAAGTTGCTGCGCCCTATGTACTCCGAACTTGGTCTCAGTGCTATCTTCGTGGTAACCCAAACTCCTGCTGTCCTCAGTGGACTAGTCTCTGGTGTCTTGAGTCCTTTCAGATCCCCTTGGAAGAGGTGCAGGAACCACAACACAGACTAGTGGATATTCTCGATCATACCACCTCTCTTGGGGCAGATTGCTTTTCCAGTAAATGATGCCTTGCTGGAAACAGCAGGAGCAGTATGGCAGGTATGAGCCACTGTCCCTTCCACTTGCAAAAGAGCTGAAAAATATATCATAGAATTATAGAATCATAGGACAGGAAGGGACCTTGAGAGGTCATCTAGTCCAGTCCCCTGCACTCATGTCAGGGCAAAGTATTATCTAGGTAGGACGTCCCTGACAGGTGTTTGTCTAACCTGCTCTTAAAAATCTCCAATGACAGAGATTCCACAACCTCCATAGGCAGTTTATTCCTGTGCTTAACCATCCTGACAGGAAGTTTTTCCTAATGTTCAACCTAAACCTTCCTTGCTGCAATCTAAGCCCATTGCTTCTTGTCCTATCCTCAGAGGTTAAGAAGAACAATTTTTCTCCCTCCTCCTTGTAACAACCTTTTAGGTACTTGAAAACATGTTTTCATCATGTCCCCTCTGTCTTCTCTTTTCCAGACTAAACAAACCCAATTTTTTCAATCTTCTCTTATAGGTCATGTTTTCTAGACCTTTAATCATTTTAGTTGCTCTTCTGTGGACTTTCTCCAGTTTGTCCACATCTTTCCTGAAATGTGGCGCCCAGAACTGGACACAGTACTCCAGTTGAGGCCTAATCAGCGTGGAGTAGAGCGGAAGAATTACTTCTCATGTCTTGATTACACCATTCCCGCTAATATGCTCACCAGGGGTCCAGAATATCTGTTTTCCTGCACAGGCCCAGATTCCCGATTGATGCCGTGAATGAAAGGAACAAACAGTACCATT
Source organism: Terrapene triunguis (assembly GCF_002925995.2). Classification (NCBI taxonomy): domain Eukaryota; kingdom Metazoa; phylum Chordata; order Testudines; family Emydidae; genus Terrapene; species Terrapene triunguis. The sequence continues at coordinate 26,408,024 of NW_020664393.1, forward strand.
CCAGTTCCGCACTACACAACAAGGAACTTAAGTGGCTGGACTGCTTCTGCTGTAAAAGTTATTAGGCTGCTTTACCGTTTAGGACAGTTAATTACCATGGCCTGATGGCCAAATACGACTACACAAAGTTCAGCAAACTCGCTCATTACATTGGCTATTTACTGCAGGAACAAAAGAATCAATTCCAGGCTCTCTCTACTCAAGACCAACTGGATGCAGGAGGAGATATGGCCTTCTGCTCTGTGGAAACCACCGTGGTAATGCGCTGTGTATCACATCTGCAATCCTGGGATCCTGAGAGAGGTCCAGAACACAGTGGAGGACCTTTCATTTGGGGGCTCCAAGCTCTTCAGTGATGGAAATCATTTTCAATTCCTACCTGAATGTAGTCATTGTTCAGATCTGTTTGGGAATTGGAAGACCAAATCAGTGCTGAATTAATCACCTTGTTTTGAAAGATATGTAAAGGCTACTGAAGAAACTGAAGCATTTGATGATGATAGAAGGGTAGAATAGATGAAGAAACTTGTATGGTCAGTAATTCCTCCATCTGAACCTTTTTTATTTTAGTAAACGACTCTCCTCTTTGAACTCTTGCTTGAAGGAACACACATACTTGGCTACACTAGGGAAAATTGCAGAAAAGACCATTCAACAGTATCCATCACAAGGGAAACAGATTCACGTGTACCCTGATGGTTCATCAGATAAATCCTTCAAAAATGATGTCTTTATCCAGTGGCCTAATGATGAAAGTACAAGAAAGAGTATTAGTTTGGGATATATCTTCTTAAACTATATGGCTGTAATGAAAGCTATTCTCACTGACCTGCAAGAAGAAAACAGAGTAGAAATAAAGGCAGATGTTGTAATGTTTGTTTACTCACAGGTGGCAATCCTTGTTTCCTTTTGAAAGAAACCAGAACATTATCAACAATGCAATTCATTAGTAGGTTCAGAGAATTGAAGAGAGAAGCAATAAATAGACTCTTCAGTGGATTCTATTACACATTGGTATGGATGGGAATGAGGTAGCTAATGATGTGATTGAAGTTGGAAGATTGCCATCCCCACCTAAATTTTCAATGGTTGAGGATATTGAAGCCCTATCAAGGAAAATATTAGCTGAGGTAAATGGTTAAGATAAAAGATCTCCTGATATCAAAGCATCTTGGAAAATTACAACCACTATCATGACATTTTAGACAGGGCACACCATAGGAATGAAAATCAGTAGAGATGGGATTGGTATGTCCAACTTTGCAAGTTGTGTTTTGGGGGAGGGGGCAGGCTTTGACATTTGCCCATGCTTTTGAATGTAATATTGTATGGAAGGTGGTGCTCTTCAGATTTGATACCGTGGATCAAGCCCTTATCAGCGACCCTGTAAAAGTCACCAAATTCATTCTTGAACTTCATGGCCTAATACAGGGGTCGGTAACCTACGGCACGCGTGCCGATTTTGAGTGGCACGCTGCCTGCCCGGTGAGAGGAGGAGGAGGAGGGGCGGAGGGGCCGGAAAGCGCCACTCTGGGGGAAGAAGGGGGAGGAGGGAAGCTTAGCTGCTGCAGGACCAAGCTTCTGCACCTGCAGGGGAGAGTGGTGGGGGCGGGGGTCCTGGCCCCCCGCCCCACTCAGCCCCACCGCTCTCCCCTGCGGGTGCAGGAGGCAGAAGCTTGGTCCTGCGGCAGCCAAGCTCCCCACCCCCCCCCCCCCCCCGTTTCTTCCCACAGCATGGTGCATTCCGGCCCCTCCTCCTCCTCCTCCCCCCTCTCCCTGCCGGCGACGGCCCTTGCGAGGGGGAGCGGAGCAGAGCAGAGCCGAGTGGCAGCGTGTCCCTGCTCCGTAGAAGAGGCAGAGAGAGGTAGGGACGGGCCTTGGGGAAGAGGGTGGAACAGGACATATCCCTCCCAGCCCCCTGTCATGAGCCGCTCAGGGCAGGGGGCTGGGAGCCCCCCCCCTCCCCCCAACACCCAGCCTTCTGCCCTGCATCCCCCACACACACCCCAGCCCTCTGCCCTGACCTCGAGTCGCCCCGCTCAGCCCGCTGCAGGCCTAGGTGAACAGAACCCCAGGCTGGAAGCAGGCTGAGCAGGCTGGAAGCGGGCTGAGCAGGCCGGCGGCGTAAGATCAGCCTTTTAATTTAATTTTAAAGGAAGCTTCTTAAACATTTTGAAAACCTTGTTTACTTTACATACAACAATAGTTTAGTTATATAATATAGACTTATAGAGAGAGACCTTCTAAAAAACGTTAACATGTATTACTGGCACGCGAAACCTTAAATTAAAGTGAATAAATGAAGACTCGGCACACCACTTCTGAAAGGTTGCCTACCCCTGGCCTAATATAATTATTGTGGGACAAAACGATGACAAGAATGGAATCCATCCTGCAACTGGGGTTGATAGAACTAATTCCCCCGTCAGCATCCAGAAAGGGTTAGACTCCAGATATTTTTGATGCCCAAGAAGAAAGGAGTATGCAAACTGATCTTGAACCTCAGAACTCTGAACACATTCATCCAAACTCAGAGGTTCAGGGTGGTAACCTTAGCAACAATACCATCTCTATATCCAGGACACTGGTATGTGGACCTTTACCTTCAGGATGTATACTTTCACGTAGTAATGCATCCAGCTCACAAAGGCTTTCTATGGTTTGTGGTCAGCCACAGACATTATCAGTATTGAGTGCTTCCTTTTGACCTCTTGGCTGCCCTGAGAATGTTTACAAAGGTCCTTTTTATTGTCTGCCCAGCTAAGTCAATTGGGAGTAGTGGTCTTTCCCTCTCTGGACAACTGGCTCATCAAGGGTTGATCCTGCTGTGACATAATATACCCCTGTGTCCACACCCTACACACTATTGCAGTAATGTTTGTACAAGGTATGCCTTGTGAGGTATTGTTTAAAAACTCATAATTTGCTGGTCAGTATTGTCCAGGTAAAATGTGTGGCAATGTTGTATGTGAAGTTATAAGATTTCCCTCTGTGATGTTAACACCATGTTCCAAACCCCACAGCCAAGCAGAAGGCGGGTCTGTCCTAAACAAATGAAGGTCTGTGTGCTTGCCTTAACTTGCACTTAAGCAGTAAACAGAGTAATCAAGCAGGGAAGGAAAACAAAGAAAGTTTAAATAGGTGGAAAAATCCATCAGGGTATGTTCTTCCACATAGACTGTGTCTTCTGGGTCTTGGGTGGAAATGTTTTTCAAGAGGGGGATGGAAATTATAAAAAGGAGGGAGAAACACCTCAAGATCCCTCTCTCTCTCCCTGCCCATTGCATTCACTGCACTTGAAAAGATGAAGCAGCTGTTGGACTCTGGGGGAGAGATTCTGATGTAAAGAGTTTGGTCAGTGAGATTGCTGAAGGGAGGTGGTGAGAACTTTTGCTTTGAATCTAATGTAGTTTGTTAGATTAGACATTAGTAAGCGTTTTATCTTGTAACCATTTCTAACTTTTATGCCTCATTACCTGTACTCACTTAAGATCTCTCTCTTTGTAGTTAATAAACTTGTTTTATTGTTTTATCTAATCCAGTGTGTTCAAGTTGAAGTGTTTACGTCAGTGTTCTCAGCCTGCGGCCCGTGGGCCACTTGTGGCCCAGTTAGCGCACAGCTGTGGTTCAGCTGTGTGCTAAAAAAATTCAAGATTGCTGTGCCAATTACCTCACTCCTGGGTCCCGGCTGGGGCCGGCTGAGGGGGGAGACGGTGCCACGGAGCCATACTGGAGCACTCCCTGCTAGCAGGGAAGGCAAAGCAGCCCCCTTTGGCGGGGGAAGAGCTCAGCCAGCTTGGCAGCCTGTTGTTACTTCCCTCCCCGTGCTGCACAGACACACTGAGAATGCCGCTGTCATGGGGAATGCTGCCTCTTCACTGCTGGGTGTCTGCACCAGAGGTGTACGGATAAATGGGGGGCATGTGACCTCCCCACCGAACCTTTCATTTGTGCCTCCATACTAGCCACAGCTGCATGTTGCCTCTGGGGGGGATGTGCATGCTCCAGGCTGCAGCGCGCTCTGAGCTGCCTGCAGCAGACAGCACCCACCTGCCCATCCCCTGCTGGCCATGTCCAGACCCAGAGCTCACAACCAGAGCAGGAGGCTGCCCTGTAAGTCATTACTTTAAAATTTGTACCATTATTTGTAAGCAACAGCTTGTGCGGGGTGGAAATTTTGTCCTGTGGGCAGCTTCCCAGCAAGGGTCCCCACCATGAATCGGTGGGTGGGATCACCCCTGCCCCTGAGTGTGTGGGAGCAGGCATTGAAGGACATTGAAGGACATGCCTAACCGGGAAGCCACAGCAGGCAGGGTGGGGAGGAGCCCTCTCCACCTTATGTGCAATCTCTGCTACAGGGCTCTAATGTCTGATGCAGCAGTGACTCTCTTTGGCCTGGAGAGAGACCCAGTGTTGAGCCCCACATGGGGCTGAGTGCATGCTCCTTGTGCCTGCTGCACTGAGTTAATTGGAGCAATACTTTCTATCCCAGCTGCACCCCCTCCACAGTCACTATTGCCAGCCAAAGGTCAGTGCCTGCTCATTCATACATAGAGATAGCAGGTAGGCAGCCTCCAGCAGGGCTGTGCCTCCTGCCTCAGACAAGCTCCAGGTATGAGGTGTCCAGGGCACAAAATTGCTGTGTGCCACACACTCTCCCCTATACTACAGCACAGCAGCCTGGAGAACACACTGCTGACGCTGCAGCTGTTTTGTGGCCCCAGCTCAGGCAAGGCTTAAAGTGGGCAGAGTCGCAGTGGGTCACAGTCCCGGCACAAAAGAATTAAAAATGGAGTCTGGTCACTGAGGGGTACACTTTAAGCGCTGCCCTACCAAATGTAGGTATATTTATTTCAGATGGGATTATCATAGACACCTCTGCCCCCTACCCCTGAAACACACACATGCACGTTTTCCAATCCTGACTATTGTACAGAAACTGGTTGATTCACTGCCCTCCCCTATTGTATATCATGGGCACTGGTATTATATATTCTGTGGATGTGGCCCACATAACACGCACAGATCTGCATATACGGCCCACAAAGATAAATAGGTTGAGTACCACTGGTCTATGTAACTCCATTTGGCGTAACAAGTTGTGTGCATATTATTTCCTTAAAGAAGTAATGGACTCAGTATTTTTGTACTGTCCAAGAGAGGGTTGAGCAGTACAGGATATAGGTTTCTGGGGGAAAATCTGGGACTGGGGTGTGTGTTGGGCTTACCCCGCAGCATAACAAAGGCTGGTAAGAGCCAAGGGCTGGCTCCAGCACACGCACAGATGTAGCTGGGACTGACTTACATGCTGGAGGCTGTTTGTGAGCAATCCAAGCTGGAGGCAACAGCAGCAAGGCATTGTAAAGGGCACCCCAGGTTACCCTTTAGTCTGGATCATACCCTGGTTGGTATGTCACACCTACCTCAAGGTACAGTTGGCAGTCAACAAGGCCCTAGCCATTTTCCACTCAAGGGTCTAAATCTCAATATAGAAAAAGCCTACTTTGACACCCATCCAATGGATCTAATTCATAGAAGTTACCCTGAACTCCATGGCTGCCAGGGCTTACTTGCTGATGGACAGATTTGTCACAATGTCCAACCTTATTTCTCACCTTCAGTTAAGCCCCCAAATAATGGGAAGAACCTGCCTACAACTGCTGGGTCATATGATAGCATGTATATCTGTGAGACTTTATGCCAGATTACATTCCTGAGGCCTGGCTCAGAACTGTCTATATACCCAAAAAGCACAACCTGAACAATCAAAAGGCCCGCAAGTCTCTTAATTGATGGAAGGATCCTCACAAAGCTTGTGTTGAATAGGACCCCAATCAACCACTCACCACAGAGACCATAACAGATGCTTCCTTGATAGGCTGGGGTGCCTTACTACACAGGGCAAATGGACCCATCAAGAGTCTGTCCTTCACATTGATCTAATCGACCTAAGAGCACATATGCGGCCACTTCTTACTCATAATCAAGTGTTAAGTCAGATCGTGACTGACAAAGCAACCATGTATTTTACTGCTTCTGTACACAAGATTGCTATCCTTATGCACAGAAGGAGTAAAACTGTTACTCCCGTGGGAATTCTGCATCAAAAACTTAAAATTCTGCACACAGTATTTTAAAATTCTGCAAATTTTATTTGTCAATAAATGAATGTGGAGGCTCCAGCATGGCAGTGGAGAGCACAGGTGATTGGCTGTATGGAGGCGGGAGGTCACCCTGCAAACCCCCTGCCCCTGGACACGGACTTGGCAGTGAGGCTGCACCTGACCCTGACACTGCGCAAGGGCAGGTCCTGCCGGAGAGGTCTGTGTTGTGTGGGAGGCTGCAGGGTGGTCTCCCAACTTCATGCAGCCAGTGGCCTGTGCTCCCCACTCCCCATTTATATATTGAAAAATAAAATTTGCAGAATTTTAAAATATTGTGCACAGAATTTTTAATTTTTTAGTGCAGAATTCTCTCAGAGTAGCAAATGAAGCAACTCACCAGGATTAACAGCCCTGTGTCAAATGTGGGAGGACAGGCTCAGACTGGCAGGATCCTAGTGTGGGGTGAGAGGGTTCTCTGTGGGGCAGTCTGGATGCAAGTGGCTCAGTAGGGGGAACTGGATGCACAGGGTCTTGGTTGGTGGTGGTGGGGGAGATATGTTCCAGGGGCAGGGGCATTGGGACTCTACATGGGGTTCCAGGTGAAGGTGGTTGTGGCCCATCAGGGGGGTCTGGGTGTGGGGGGATGAGGCTTAGCAGAGGAGTCTGGGTACTTGGGGAGTAGGGCTTGGTGGGATGGGGGTCTGGGTGCAGCTGGTTGGGGCTTAGTAGAGTGGGAGTTCAGGTTGGGGGGTGCATGGGGTGGTCCAGGTGCATAGGGGGTGGGGATTGTCAGGGTGGGGGGTTGAGTTCAGGGGGCTCAGTGGGGTGTGGTGGTCTGGGTGCGCAGAGGTGGGGCTCCAGATGCAGGGTGGTAGTGCTCGGCAGGATGCAGGGGTGGGAGTCCGGATACAGAGGGAGTGGGGTTTGGCTGGGGGCTCTGGGTATGGGGGAGGGGTCTGGATGCACAGGGGTTGGGCAAATGGGGGGAGCAGCTCCCCGTACAGTGTGACCCTCCCCTGCTGCTGAGGAACGATAGGGGCAGGGGTCAGGAAGCAGGGGTGGGGCCCCAGGCATTCCGTGCAGGAGAAGTACGCTGCTTCTCCAGCCAAGACTAGCAGCTGAACCAGGTGCATGATAGGAGCCATCGGCTGGGGTGGGGTTGGGGAGGGAGTCAGCGTGGGGGGTGGTGGTGCGCACTTCAGATGCAGGGGGTGAGGCTTGGCGGAATGGGGATTTGGGTATGGGGGGATTCTGGGTGCAGAGGGATAAGATTCGGTGGGGGCATCTGGGTATGGGCGGGTATTGATGGATGGGGGTTGGGTGGATGGGGGTGAGGGTAGGTCTGACCCACCCTGCCCTCCTGCAGTGATTTACCTCTCTGCTGATTGCTCTGGGTGCCGGAAATGGCGCGTTCATGCTGCTGGGGAGGGGCGTATGACTGCTCATAAGAATGGCCATACTGGGTGAGACCAATGGTCCATCTAGCTCAGTATCCTGTCTTCTGACTGGGGCCAATGGCAGATGCTTCAAAGGGAATGAACAGAGCAGGTACTCATCAAGTGATACATCCCCCCGTTGCCCATTCCCAGCTTCTGGGAAACCGAGGCTCGGGACACTTCAGAGCATAATTTTGTATCCCTGCCCATCCTGGAGAATAGTCATTGAGGGTCCTATTCCCCATGAACTTATCCAGTTCTTTTTTGAGTCTTATTATAGTCTTGGCCTTCATAACATCTTTGGCAAAGAGTTCCACAGGTTGACTGTGCATTGTGTGAAGAAATACTTCCTTTTGTTTGTTTTAAACCTGCTGCCTATTTATTTTATGTGGTGACTTCTTGTGGCTTCCCTTTGCTTCCCATCAGAAAGTCATTTTTCTATGGGGAAGCAAAGAAATCTTCAGTTGACATGAATTCTGCGCATGCATAGTAGCACAGAATTCTCCCAGGAGTAAACTCTGGAATTGGTGCATATCTCAGCAGATCAACATCTCAGTGGCATACCTACCTGGTCTGCAGAACACTAACAGACATGCTGATCAGGCATTTTTGTCAGGGCCAGGAATGAGAGCTTAGCAGTCTAATCCTATGAGAAATATTCTGATCTGGGGCTTCCTGGAGATAAATCTCTTTGTGACAGCGTCCAACAAGAAATGTTGAAGTTCTGCTCGATGGGAGTTTGTGGTCAAAATTCCCTGAGAGATGTCTTCCTCATTCTTTGGCCATGAGCGATGCATGTTTTCCCTCCCCCCACCTCTCCAGTTGGTTCTCAGTCCTGCAGAAGATAAAACAGAGCTGGGGTGGCTGATAGTGCCAGCCTGGTCGAGGCAGATATGGTACCCAGACCTGATTCGCCTGTCACTTTGCCCACCTTTTTTCTTGCCTCTGACAACAGACTTATTGTCTCAAGATTCAGGGAAAACTATTCACCCTAACCTGCCTGCATCTCAAAGCCTGGCTCTTGGATGGTTTTTGGGTGTAGGAATTTGAATTGTAGCACTTACTATTGAGTAGTAGGGGACCATCCACAAGAAAGACTTGCCTGCAAAATTGGAAGCATTTCCACTCCAGGTGCATGCTGGTTGTGTTCAACAATTTGCACCTAACTCACATACTTTACAACCTGTTGAATTTAAAGATCTTGGGTTTATCACTGAGCTGTCTGTAAGCTGTTACCACCTTCCACTCATGTTGAGTCTCAGTGTTTACCAATCCCATGACTTCTAGGTTCATTAGAGGCCTGGCCAACCTCTTCCCACATGTCAGAGTCTACACCACCTTGGGACCTTAATCAGGGAGACCCCCTTTGAGCTCCTAGCAAATTACTGATTTCTTCATTTGCCTTTTAAAGCATCCTTTCATATAGCCATCATGTTCACTAGCAGAGTAGAGGAATTGGGAGCCCTACTGGGAGATTCACTCTACATCATGTTCTTCTGGGACAAAGGGACTCTTTGCCCCCTTCCTTGTTTTCTACCCAAGATCTCATCTGTCCTGTGTGTTAATCAAGACATACAATTGTCAATCTTCTACCCTAAACCATACAACTCTAGGGAAGAAGCTGTTCTATACACTCTGGACATTAGAAGGGCCTTCATATTCTACCTGGAAAGAATTAGATCCTTCAGGATCTCCCTGAGACTAATTGGTTTCTTTGCCGAAAGAATGAAAGGAAACCCCTGTTTCCATCCAAAGACTATCTAAATGGGTGTCAGGATGCATTTGTCCTGCTACAAGGTATCTAGTGTGCATCCCCCCCCTCAGGTGACTGCTCATGCTGCCATGACACAGTCCACCTCTATTGCCTTGCTTAATAACATCCACTTCAAGATGGTTTGTAAAGCTGCCACCTGGTTGGCTTTCACTATTTCTGCCATTGTATATATTTTCAGAGCAGATGCAGTGTTTGGGACAATAGTTCTTCAATCTATATTAGATATAACTCCTCAGTGCCCAGCCCTATAGTTTGGGCACTGCTTGGAAGTCATCTGAAGTGGAACTCCCATAGGGACAATTTCTCAGAAAAGGAGAGGTTACTTATTTGTACAGTAACCAGAGTTCTTTGATGTTTTGTCCCTATGAGTGCTCCACTACCGCGATCCTTCCCCTCTACTTTGGAGTCCTTGCCTTTGGCAAGATTTCACACATGTACACTTTGAAGTGGAGCAGCCAGAGTGGCAAAATATCTCTAACTCCAGTTACTGTATAAATAAGTAACCTCTCTTTGAGATGGGCTCTGCATGTTCACACTCCCTTCCCACTTCCTCCTCTTCCACAAAGTCCTAATTATAAACTCATGAATTTTAGAGTATGTCTACACTGCACATTAAGTCTGGGTCTGTGGGACCTGGGCTTGTGGACTTGGTGTTTCCAAGCCTCTGCTTGAATGTCCACACTACAGTGGAAACCTGGGCTTCACATTCATGCTGGAAGGTCCATACTGCAGTATGCATACCCGAGTCAGAACTTCAGCTTCTGTGGGCATGCATATACTATCATATCGCAGGGCTCCAAGCACCCTTGCCAGGTGAAGCTGCTCTAAGGCTTATTTTGTAGTGTGTTGTGGGAGAACTTGTCCGTTCCGGGGGAGTTGAGCAGAAGTATTTTAGGTGGGTTTAGCCCGTGAACACATCCAGTGGAACCATTTTGTGTCTGCACGCTCCAGCAGCCAGAGCCAATATGGGTCCCGACCCCTTGTAAGAACTGCTCTCTACCTCATGCTCGGTTCTGTTTTGGGAATCAGGCGGAGCATCTGCGAGACACTGGTGGATATTTCATTGGCAGTTTTACCAAATGCACTTGTCTGAGGGAGATACTGACATGCCAGCTGTGACCCAGGTGGTGTAGCTCATACCTGTCGCCTTAGTGTCAGATTTACCCTGTGTAGATTGGCGCTTCTGGAGCAGGGCCCCAATTACGTACTGGGGAGATCACATTGTCATGTGGACCTGGGATGACCAATAGTGGGTCCAGAACATTTGCATGAATGATGTTTGTGATCAGCTAGTCCCTGTCCTCTAGCACTAAGCATGCTGGTCCAGAAGTGAGTTGCTATAGCCATCTGAACACTGGCTACCCATACTGCTACAGGTCCATGGCTAACCAGTTTGGAGTTGGCAATTAAACTGTGGGAGTTGTTGTGGCAGAGGTTTCTGAGGCAATCAGGACTGTGATTTGCCCCAAAGAAGATAGGCATAAGAAATGTTCTTGAAATAATTGCTGCCTTTCCAAAGTGAATTGGCTTTCCAAACTGCCGTGATGGGACTCATGTTCCTATAGATTGTCCACTGCAAGGAGCACACCAGTACATAAACCTTGGTAGATACTGCTCCATCGTTATGCAGGCCCTGGTCAACTACAGGGGCAGATTCATGGATAAAAATGTGGGATGCAGTGGCCGAGTGTGTGATACCAGAGTGTTCCAGAGATCAGGACTATACCTTCATGGACAAGCTGGGACACTTTTTCCCCACTGAATGATGTGGTTATAAATGGAGTCACTGTACTTACTCTCCCCCTAGGGGACCCTGCTTACCCTCCGTTGCTATGGCTAATGAAAGTGTACTCCTGATTTTAGCATTCCTGGTAAAAGAAGCTTCAACTACACCTTCAGTAGTTGTAGGATGTGGTGGTGAAATGTGCATACGGCAGATTGAAATCCGGTTATTGCTGCCTTCAAAACCATTTGGATGCCAGTGTTGCCAGTGCAGTCCACGTTATTGTGGTCTGCTGTGTTCTTCACAATGTCTGTGAGGAAAAGGGGAACTTTTTTTTCCAGGAGTGGACTCAATACACTGCCCGATACCTGAATTGGTATACACGCAACGAGAAACTGCACCTGTCAAGGCTAGTGCTGGATCCAACAGAAGTCAGAGGTGCTTTGTGTGCCCACATAATGGGTTTGCACAGTCCAGTGTGTGTGGGGGAAGTGGGGGAATGAACTGGTATTTGAGATTGTGCTGTGTATGGGTATGGGGCAGCTGTGTGATAATTTTTATAAATGTGTTGGTATAATGAATTTTTTAAACACTTCCATGTAATTTATAGAGATGTATTATGCATTTTACAAAACTGGCAATGTACTGCAACTCACGGTTTGTGGATTACTATGATGAAAATTTGTAATTTTTTATTATTACTGTTAAGTTATTGAGAATGGGCATATGATATTCAATAAAGTTGGTGTTAATTCAACATGTTGTTTACGCAGGTATTTACAAGCTACTGTAAGAATCAGGCAGACCAGCTGCCATCAAAGCATGCAGTGCAATAAACAAACTCCTCACACAGCTAAAGGTCCATGTGCCCCCAAATGACATGTTCAGCTATTCTTGTGTCCCCCTGTTCTTCTGTTCCCTTTGATCTTTCTGCTGTGTTTTGAACGTGTGGGCTGTGACATGACTGGAGCAGATGAATGCACAGGATACTTTTCACCGTTCCATGTGCTGTGTTCATTGCCTGTGACATGGTCCATCCAACCCCTGAATTGTCCAAAGGATGCATACTCTGCAGGGCATGATTGCGAGGAGGGGATTCAAGCCATGGAGCAGGAGTTGAAGGTGTCACTGGAGCCTGCAATCTTGTAGTCATGAGCATAAGTAATTGCCCGAACAGCTCCTTCTCCGCTGCTCTGTCTTGCTCCCTCAACCTGTGGTCATGCTCTCTGAATCTGTTTGCCAGTTTCTTCTTGCTCTGTGCAGCCTCTGTCTTTCTTTCCAACCTTACTTATCTTTTTGATAATCCATTTGGTCCTTCTGAAACCTATCTTCCAATTAGTTTTATCTAGTAGCTCTCCCATCAGCTCATCTCACACACTTTTATTTCAGTAGGCTGGTCTGCACCCCCAAGCTCCTACTGCCATGGGGTTGCCCTGTGGAGATGGAAGGCCCTTGAAAGGAGAAATAGAACATTGCTCTTTTAGCTTACATTTCCCATTCCATGAAAGGGGGCTGCTTTAAATCAAGGTAAAAAAATTCTACTGTTTATCAGTGGGCTGTATTCTAGTCACACAAAAACACTGTCTATTTCAGACATTCTTTGGAGAAGCACTGAAAATGATCACACATCATCCATCGTAAGGCACACAAAAAAGTTTATGGAAATTATTTCTGTATCCCCTTCTTATTTCCTGGGGGTAGGGAACTTATGACTGCTCTCAATACTATCTATGGTTTTTCAATCCAGCCAGGGAGGGCAGTTTTTGAAGAACATTGATATTCTGGAGGTCCCAGAGTGAAAATGTAAACTTCTGTTTCAAGCCAGTGGAGGACAGCCATCTGTGCATGCTAAGGACATATTTAGGCATCTAGCAACCAACCACATCACTGAGTGGAGTGGGCTTGTGAGTTTTGGAGGTGGCCCTAATAAATATTTCCTGCCCTGGAGTATAACTGAGGTGCTGGAGTTCCTACGCTGTGAGAAATTTGCTTTCCTCACTAACCATCAGTGAAAATTTGTGGAAAAATCAACAAGATGCTGATTTATCATGGAGATGCAGTACAGTCTCTTTACAACGCCCTGCTTCCATGTATACAACTGAATCAATCAGCCATGGGGACTCCTAACAGACAGACTGCCACCCTCCGCTGTAATTTGGACTCGTATATTAAAGCCAGCAATGGACAAAATATATGTTCCGATTCTGTGTGGAATCATAGCAGCCAGGATTTTGGGGGAGTCAGTTCACAGGCAGTCTGGGACAATGTGGGCATCACCAGTGTATAAAGTGTGCTGGATTAGATGTTTGGGGTATATGGAGCTCCACAATTAATAGCCTCAGCCCAAACTCATAACAATCAGTAAGTAATAAAAAAATTTCTTGTTAACTTCTTGAACATTTCATGGTATCCATTTTGAATCCCACATGGCAGGAGGAGAGGGAAGCGGGGGCACTAGGGGAATGGTGTGGGTTTCGCACTGAACAGAAGCACAGAAAACCTTGGCTTGAATTAATAACTTAATAGCCCATAATCTGAGATTCCCTTCCAGCCACATATTATTAAACACAAACATGGTGGTAGAAACTTACCAGGCTCAGGAGCTTGTTCTGATGCTGTTTCTGCAGCAGGCAGACCCTCCTCCAGAGCTGCTGCTAAATTGCTCCTTTGAGTAATGTGCTGTAGATGCTCCAGCAGCATAGCATCTTCGGTAACTGGCCTCAGTTACAGGATCACTTCTTGCCCTACATCTGGCTGACTCTTCTCTGGTGGTGCCGGGGAGGAGAGGGGGGAGAAGGAAGGATGTTTAAGGTCACTATTCCCATTCCGCTAGTTGTCATACACCACTGTGGACTCAGCACCTGCTGCAGTTCCCAGTACCTGGTTGAATTTGTCATAAACGAGGCATGAAGATGTGTTGTTCCCCATTAGCACCCTTGATTTTGCAGCAGTCTCTTAAGCCACTTGATTTGCTCTCTGCATTGTTCTGCTGTCTGGTCAATCCCATGCTTACAGTCGCTTGGATGTAGTTTTGTAGGTATGATCTTTTCTTGTGTGCTTGCTCAAGTAGAACGTCTTGCTTGTCTCCCACCAAAGGTTAACCTGAATCTGTCTGTATTCCTTTCATTCTACTTGATGCAGAATGACTACTTCTTGCTGGCCATAGCTAATACACATGAGCATTGACTGCATATCCAGTTGAGCACTCCATGTAGAAACGAAGGGTTCAATGCTGAGAAGCTGAATTTGAACCAGAAGATTGTTTCCAGTTCCAGGAGAGTAGAGTAGATTGTTAGTCTGTTTCTGGACTTTTCTGTGTCTCCTCCCAAGACTCCTACAGGGTCTCTGTGACACTGGCAGGCCAGGTGCCAGCTCATGCAAGGTTCCCATATCTCAGCTGGACACAGACAGATACATAGTTGTAATCTGTCTGGCTCACATGAGTTAATATTGATGAAATAGGATTATACTGATAAGAAAATATTTAGTATTAATGCTTGTGAGTTGCTGCATGCATTATTCTTATTTGTAATGTCCATCTTCCATATTGTAATGTAATATCTGAGTGGTTGTAGTGTGAGCCTCTGACTGTATGAATTGCCATATAGGAGAGGGACCTTAATTAGTGTGCAGAGCTGCTCTTGTGCAGAAATTATGTCCCTCCTGAAAGAGAAGATCCATTATACCAAACGGGCTCTAGTTGGATCTTACAGTTGGAAACTTCCTGCATCTGGATTGAGAAACCATCAGCTAAAGGACTAAAGACTCCTGCTGTTCTGCTCTTGTGAAGACAAGTCATGCAAGTGGAGTGCTCCCATCCGCTGAGTTTGCAGCTCAGAGTACTTGACAAGAGGGGGGGATAAAAAAGCCCCCAACAGAAGGAAATAGGTATCTCTATGCTGCTTGGACTCTGCGGGGTGGGGGTGGGGGCAGCAAGGTGTTTCTAAGCATAAGCAAGAGATCCCCAACTTCTTGTCTGGATAAACCCTAAAGTTCAAATAGAGGTTGCTGAATATAAAAGCCTATATTACCTTTTGAAACCTAAGATCACTCATTCCAGTGTCTGTTTGCTTACTCTAACCCTATAAATAACTATTTAATTTCCTTTTCCTATTTAATAAATCTTCATATAGTTTACTATGGGATATTCACTACAAGTGTTGTCTTTGGTGTGAGAGCTAAAGCACAATTGACCTGGGGTAAGTGACTGGTCCTTTGGGATAAGTAGTAACCTGAATATTACTGTGAATTTTGGTGTACGGTGCCATCTGTCACAGAGATACTCTCACCTGGATTGCAAGACAGATTGGAGTACCCAAGAGGACTGTCTGTGACTCCATGTTAAAAGCTATTTAACTGCCTGAGGAGTTTGCATGTGGCGCAGCTGGTTGGTGAAATTGAAGGTGAGCACTTGCGTCCAATTTGGGGTTTGTGCCCTGGTTTTTAACTGTCTGCCCTGAGGTTGATATTCATGCTCTGGTATCACCATTGAGAGCTTACAATCTCCATGCAGATCTTTCTCATCCTTTGTATCGCTCCATCGTCCTCTTCCGAGGTTGCATTTGTCTGCAGAGGATAGAGGAAAAGTCAGGAGACCTATGTCATCCTGGATTATTCTCTTTGCTGTTCCTCCCATGGATATATTCCCAGATCCCACCTACTGGAAAGACTAGCAGCCATGGTCTTTATGGCCCTATTGGGTTCAGCCACAACAGTTTTTTTGATTATCCTCCTTATAGATGGAGATACGAAGTTTCCTCTGATAAGGATCTGGTAGCTCCCCAGTCCTTGGATGTGGTTTCTCTGGATCCATTGGTGCAGACAGTGGTATTGGACACAATAATTGAGGAAGACGAGGAAGAACTGGCTCTTCTTTTTGAACAGGAATAACTGGATGCAGATTTCAGTCCAGACTTGTTACCTGATGAGCATGTGAGTGTGGCTTCAGCCTCCTCTCCTTCTGAGAATGCGTTACAGTTCCATGATCTTATGGTAGCTGCATTGAATTTGCCTTTGGTGACTCTGGAGGAGACATCCCACCCTGTATTTGACTTTTTGGGAGCTACCTCCAGAAATAGGAGGTTACTTCCTACTTTGGATGGACTTTTACAGCCCGCAAAGGCTATTTGGTGAACTCCTGCTTCCTGTTAGCTTGTATTGAAGAAAGCAGGCAAACTTTATCAGGTGACACAGGTTTTTGTATTTTCAGCCCATCCTATAATGAATTCACTGGTGATGGCTGCTGCTAGGAGAAGGTTTAGATCTGGCCAGGCTCACTTCTACCCCAACAGATAGAGAATGGGACAGACTGATGCACTAGGGAGAAAGGTGTTTTATTCCTCTTCTCTGGGTGTTAGAGTGGATAATTATCAGGTAGTAATGACCCATTACACTGGTCTACAATTTTTGAGAAGTCATCTGCTTCAGAGATAAAATGTGCTATTTATTATGTATTTTGATGTGCTGAAATCAAATATGACAATTAAAACAACTGATTGGCTACTGTTTCTAAGATATTTAAGTTTTTACATTTTATGTCTATGTATATTGTGTAGATAGAGTTTTAATCATAAATTGTAAACCTAGGTCTTTTCATGTGTTTATGGTTGCTTTACATGATAATATTTCACCTGTCCTGTTTATGTAACACTTTAAAAATCAGCAAAAGGGTTATATAAATAAAATTTATTATGAAACAAAAGGCAAAAAACTATTCTGTACATAATTTAGTCCTATTCAGTGTCTACTCGGCGCTTCTTGGCTTGTCTCATGAAATGGAGCATCTCTTGTCACTGTCCAGCAATAGTCTGCAAGCATTGATGGGCTCTATTTGCCCTGATAGCGTTTCTCCATTATTGCAATGTCCTGGTGAAATCACTCGCCGTGCTCGTCGCTCACTGCTCCGCAGTTCGGTGGAAAAAAATCTAGATGAGAGTGCAAAAAATGTATCTTTAGTGACATGTTGCAACCAAGGCTTTTGTATGCCTTGAGGAGGTTTTCCACCAACAACCTGTAATTGTCTGCCTTGTTGTTTCCGAGAAAATTTATTGCCACTAACTGGAAGTCTTTCCATGCCGTCTTTTCCTTGCCACGCAGTGCATGGTCAAATGCATCATCTCGAAGAAGTTCACGAATCTGAGGACCAACAAAGACACCTTCCTTTCTCTTAGCTTCACTTAACCTTGGAAATTTTCCACGGAGGTACTTGAAAGCTGCTTGTGTTTTGTCAATGACCTTGACAAAGTTCTTCATCAGACCCAGCTTGATGTGTAAGGGTGGTAACAAAATCTTCCTTGATTCAACAAGTGGTGGATGCTGAACACTTTTCCTTCCAGGCTTCAATGACTGTCGGAGTGGCCAATCTTTCTTGATGTAGTGGGAATCTCTTGCACGACTATCCCATTCGCAGAGAAAACAGCAGTACTTTGTGTATCCAGTCTGCAGACCAAGCAAGAGAGCAACAACCTTCAAATCGCCACAAAGCTGCCACTGATGTTGGTCATAGTTTATGCACCTCAAAAGTTGTTTCATGTTGTCATAGGTTTCCTTCATATGGACTGCATGACCAACTGGAATTGATGGCAAAACATTGCCATTCTGCAGTAAAACAGCATTAAGACTTGTCTTCGATGAATCAGTGAACAGTCTCCACTCATCTGGATCGTGAACGATGTTGAGGAGTGCCATCACACCATCGATGTTGTTGCAGGCTACAAGATCACCTTCCATGAAGAAGAATGGGACAAGATCCTTTTGACGGTCACGGAACATGGAAACCCTAACATCACCTGCCAGGAGATTCTACTGCTGTAGTCTGGAGCCCAACAGCTCTGCCTTACTCTTAGGTAGTTCCAAATCCCTGACAAGGTCATTCAGTTCACCTTGTGTTATGAGGTCTGGTTCAGAGGAGGAGGATGGGAGAAAATGTGGGTCCTGTGACATTGATGGTTCAGGACCAGAAGTTTCATCCTCTTCCTCTTCCTCGTCTGACTCAAGTGAGAGTGATTCTGGTGCATCAGGAACCGGCAGTCCTTCTCCGTGGGGTACTGGGCGTATAGCTGATGGAATGTTTGGATAATGCACAGTCCACTTTTTCTTCTTTGACACACCTTTCCCAACTGGAGGCACCATGCAGAAGTAACAATTGCTGGTATGATCTGTTGGCTCTCTCCAAATCATTGGCACTGCAAAAGGCATAGATTTCCTTTTCCTGTTCAACCACTGGCGAAGATTTGTTGCACAAGTGTTGCAGCATATGCGTGGGGCCCACCTCTTGTCCTGATCTCTAATTTTGCAGCCAAAATAGAGGTGATAGGCTTTCTTAACCATAGTGGTTATACTGCGCTTTTGTGATGCAAAAGTCACTTCACCACAAACATAGCAGAAGTTATCTGCACTGTTCACACAAGTACGAGGCATCTCTGCTCACTTTGGCTAAACAGAAATGTGTCCCTTTGCAAAATCAAACATTGACAAATAAGAGAGCACGACACTGTATGATTTCTAGAGCTGATATAGGGCAATTTGTTCAGCAGAGTGATGCAAGCTTCGTTATGTATGACGCAGTACCAGCTTCAGATTGCATCATTCATTGTTTTGCCTAAAAAGCAAGTACTGTCCAAACCCAGTCATAGATTTATTCATAGATCCAGTCAAAGATGTATTTTAGTCATTTCTGGTTTAAATTGAGATCCCTTCCCTTTATACCTCACTTATCCTCCGCCATTCCCAAGTCAAGGGTCGTATATACTGACCCAATAGCATATCTTGAAAACTAGAGCCAATCAACAATTTTAAGCATCATTTTCGTTCTCAGTGACCCAGAATTAGTAAAGTTTGACTACATTTATTTCAGAAGCATTTTGGCTGTAGAGCAGTGTTATCATTTCTATCTGTGGGAGAAGATGGCTGTATTCTTGCAGCATTTGCCAGTGGGCAAATGAAGATAAGCTAATGCTCTTTTCACAGAAGGGTAGAATGTGTCAAAGTATGCCCTTGGGGTATCATTTGATGCTTCAGACTCTTCTAACAGAGGTTTGGCGTCTGTAGTCTCATTGAGTAGGCATGTATGTAGCCTGTTACCTTCATTGGCAGTGGACATCAGAGTTCAAGTGGAAGATGTCCCTGTTGTAGGGGATGGTTTTTTCAGTTGTAAGACCATTTCTTGGAAAAAATAAAGACGACTACATAGACTTGCTCTCTGGGTCTGTGTTATGGACTGGGATGTAAGTGGTCTGGCCCAGGAGTCAGATCTGGTGAGCAGAGTAGGTGTCCAGGTTGGGGAATGAAGCTAAGGCTTTGTCCTCACTACGGGGGGGGGGGAGGGGGAGGGAAAGGGTCAATTTAAGATACGCAAATTCAGCTACGCGAATAGCATAGCTGAATTCGATGTATCCGAGCCGACTTACCCCGCTGTGAGGACGGCGGCAAATCGACCGCTGCAGCTCCCCCGTCGACGGCGCTTACTCCTACCTGCGCTGGTGGAGTACAAGCGTCGATTCGGGGATTGATTGTCGCGCCCCGACGAGACGCGATAATTCGATCCCCAAGAGATTGATTTCTACCGACCGATTCAGGCAGGTAGTGAAGATGTAGCCTAAGAGTCAGCAGCAGAATCAACTGCCAATTACCAGAGCCAGGGATCAAGTCAGAGTCAGAACCAGAAATCAAAGCCAATGGTCAGAGCAGAGGTGAGATACCAAAGCCAAGGGGCAAGTCAGAATCAGGGTCTGAAGTCAGAGCCTGCGGTCGGAGCCAGGATTGGTAATTAATGATTGGAGGCAGGAACTGGAAGAGAGGCAAGGATCAAGCACAGAGCAGGAGCACAGTGGGAACAGGAGCAAAGGCAGAGCTGAGGCAGAAATGGAGCAGAATTAAGAACAGGGTTCGTGCAGGAGGCAGGCACAACAGGAAATCACCTTGTTGCTTGGACAAACTTCCTGTGCTGCCTCCTGACTTAAATAGTGTGGTTGAATCAATTGTTAGAGCCGGGCAGTTCTCCGTTTGGGGCTCCCAATTGGCTGAGGTTACAGTGCTCCTAGCTTCTTGATCCACCAGCTTTCAGCAGATATTGGGTGGAAGCTAGGATACAGCAGCTGTCTGGGAACTTTCAGGCCTCAGTTCAAGACCCGGGGCATCACAGTCTGTATCCATGGACCAGGAGGAGCCTTCTGCTTCATCCTTTAGATATCAGAGATAGTATTACCTGCAGTTGTTGTCGTCATATTTTTCTCTATCCAGAGGCATCCGCAATGACACCAGCAACCGCAGACTTAGGGTATGTCTACACTATGAGAGTAGTTCGATTTTACTTAAATCAAATATGTGGAATCGATATTGCAAAATCGAACGTGTGTGTCCACACTAAGGACAGTAATTCGACTTTGTGAGTCCACACTAACGGGGAAAGCGTCGACATTGGAAGCGGTGCACTGTGGGCAGCTATCCCACAGTTCCCGCAGTCCCCGCTTCCCATTGGAATTCTGGGTCGAGCCGCCAATGCCTTCTGGGTAAAAAAATGTGTCGAGGGTGTTTTTGGGTAACTGTCGTCATCCGTCCGTCACTACTGCCCTCCCTCCCTGAAAGCGCCGGCGGGAAATCAGTTCGGGCACTTTTCTGGTCAGTGACAGCGCGGACGCCACAGCACTGCGAGCATGGAGCCCGCTGCGACCATTGCTGCAGTTGTGGCCGTTGTCAACACCTCGCAGCTTATCATCCACCTTTCCCAGAGGCAGATGCAGAGAAATCAGGCAAGGAGGCTACGGCACCGCGGTGAGGACCTGAAGTCTGAGAGTAGCACAGACCTGTCAGAAAGCACGGGACCCAGCGCCGAGGACATCACGGTGGCAATGGGTCATGTGGATGTTGTGGAACGGCGATTCTGGGCCCGGGAAACAAGCACGGACTGGTGGGACCGCATAGTGCTGCAGGTCTGGGATGAATCCCAGTGGCTGCGAAACTTTCGCATGCGGAAGGGGACTTTCATGGAACTTTGTGAGTTGCTGTCCCCTGCCCTGAAGCGCAATGACACCTGGATGCGAGCAGCCCTGACTGTCCAGAAGCGAGTGGCCATAGCCCTCTGGAAGCTTGCAACGCCAGACAGCTACCGGTCAGTCGCGAACCACTTTGGCGTGGGCAAATCTACCGTGGGGGTTGTTGTGATGCAAGTAGCCAACGCAATCGTTGAGGTACTGCTCTCAAAGGTAGTGACCCTGGGAAACGTGCAGGTCATCATAGATGGCTTCGCCACGATGGGATTCCCAAACTGCGGTGGGGCTATAGATGGAACTCACATCCCTATCCTGGGACCGGACCACCAGGCCAGCCAGTACATTAACCGAAAGGGCTACTTTTCAATGGTGCTGCAAGCACTGGTGGACCATAGGGGACGTTTTACAAACATCAATGTCGGATGGCCGGGCAAGGTTCATGACGCTCATGTTTTCAGGAACTCAGGTCTGTTTAGACGGCTGCAGGAAGGTATTTACTTCCCGGACCACAAAATAACTCTTGGGGATGTGGAGATGCCTACAGTCATCCTCGGGGACCCAGCCTACCCGCTAATGCCCTGGCTCATGAAGCCCTATACTGGCGCCCTGGACACTGAAAAAGAACTCTTCAACTACCGGCTGAGCAAGTGCAGAATGGTGGTGGAGTGTGCTTTTGGCCGTCTCAAGGGGAGATGGAGAAGCTTACTGACTCGCTGTGATCTCAGCGAAACCAATATCCCCATTGTTATTGCAGCTTGCTGTGTGCTCCACAATCTCTGTGAGAGCAAGGGGGAGACCTTTATGGCGGGGTGGGAGGTTGAGGCAAATAGCCTGGCTGCTGATTACGCCCAGCCTGACAGCCGGGCGATTAGAAGAGCCCAGCAGGACGTGCTGTGCATCCGGGAGGCTTTGAAAGCTAGGTTCCTGAGTGAACAGGGTAACCTGTGACTTTTCAGTTTGTGTACAGAGAAGCTGAACCTGCCCCCGTTTCTTTACCCACTAAATCTTCAGTATCCTCTCCATTTACATACCCCGTTCCCACCCTTCCAAAACACATTTAAAAATAAAATGACTTGAATTTTGTTAATGAACACCGTTTTCTTTATTACTGTTTTCGCGGGAAAGTTTTGAACCTGGAACGCAGACTGTGGTGGGGAGCGGGTGTAGTGTAGTGATGAAAATGACGCTTCTAAACTCCAGGAATGACAGGCTCCGCAATGATGGACTGGTGGTTTCAACGGAGCCTGCCACCCCTCCTGTTCGGGACTGTGTGTGTGGGGGGGCTATGTGACTTTGTGGCAGGGGGAGGACGGTTACAGATCCCCTGCTGCGTGGCTCTGTGATCCAGGATAAGGACCGCTGCATAAGATCTCTAACTGCCCTCCCCCGCCACAAAGTCACAGAGCACCAGGGTAACTAGTGACTGTAATGTGTGTGTGCCCTGCTGCTGTCCTGTCCAATTACCAACCCCCTTCCCCCCCTTCAGACAGACTCTCCTCTAAAGAACATGATGGAAACAGTAATGAACAGAAACGTATTTTTTATTAACAACTACACATGAAACTGGGGGGTGAAACTTGGACGGGGGCTTGGGTGAGGTGGGAAGGAAAGGACTTTTCAAATTTTGGGGAATGAGAGCCTTCTGGTGCTTGAGCAGTCTGCAGGGGTGGAGTGAGAGTTTTCACGGAGTCTGCCGCCCCTCCTTCTTTGGACTTTGGGTGAGGGGGGTATGGGACTTGGTGGCGGGGGAGGGCGGTTACAGATAGACTGCAGCGGGGCTCTGTCCTCCTGCCTCCGGTCCTGCAGAACATCCACAAGGCGGCGGAGCGTGTCCGTTTGCTCCCTCATTAGTCCAAGCAGCGTTTGAGTCGCCTGCTGGTCTTCCTGCCGCCACCTCTCCTCCCGTTCCATGTGTGCTCGGTGCATTTGGGATAAGTTCTCCCTCCACTGTATCTGCTGGGCTGCCTGGGCTCGGGAGCAGCCCATAAGTTCTGAGAACATGTCCTCCCGTGTCCTCTTCTTCCTACGCCTCATCTGCGCTAGCCTCTGGGTGTGTGATGCCAGGCTAGGTTGTGAGACAGTTGCAGCTGTGGGAATGGGAAAAAGGGAGTGAATTCCTCAGAAAAATAAATTTCATTGTGAACAAAGAACATAGTCTTTTTCTGTGAACAAGACCATGCACAGCACCTATCACATGCGCACTCAGGACAAGGTCGAATTTTCGACCCTCGCATTCAGTGCCTGGGGTCTTGCAGTGCAGATCAGAGAAGCGGGGCAGGACACCGGAATTTGTCTAGCAGGCCGACATGGTAAGCCGTAGACTTGTGGCTGCTTAAAACTTTGATAGTTGCACTGGCCTCCTTTCACATTGAAAGCAATGCCAGTCCCTGCTGCCAGCAATCCGGCAAGCATGAACTCTGCCCCTGTCCCACCCCCTCGCGGCTGTCCCAGGGAAAGATCCCTGTATGCTGCCCCTCTCCCGCCTCCACCGCGTGGCTGTAAACCGCCGGTTACAGTTCTGTAAAGGAACAGGCAAGCAGTCCCAATACTAACATTCCCCTACCTAATTCAAAGCAGGTCATCATGAGTGACATCACTCTGATGAGGATTTCCGAGACGGAAAAAGAAAGGATGCTTCGGGAAAGCCTGCAAAGACCAGGGCCGTATGCCGCCATGCTCTGCAGGGCAATGATCCCGGAGTACTTGCTTCTCTCCTGGCGCGGAAATGTTTCCTACTACGGAGGACCCAATAAGGCCGCTCTCCCCAGGAACCTGATGCAAAGGCTTTCCAATTACCTCCAGGAGAGCTTCGTGGAGATGTCAATGGATTTCAGCTCTATCCCCGGACATATAGACTGGATTTTACTGTAGCTGCAGTGGCAGGGACTAAACAGTAGAACGGCTTGGGCAGAACAATCATGCTACACCGGACATTGTTTGATTTTTTTTAAGTAGTTGCACTGCCAGGGAGTGAACAGTTAAGCGCCTAGGGCAAAGTAATCATGAAAAACCCATTCTTAATATTCCTGTTCTGTGAAAAATAAATGTTTACATGTTTAAAACACTTACTGGCTGATCCTTCCCCTGATTCTGTGTCCGGGTTAACGGCTGGGGACGGTTGGTAGGGGATCTCTGTAAGGGTGATGAAGAGATCCTGGCTGTCGGGGAAATCAGCGTTGTAAGCGCTGTCGACTGCCTCGTCCTCCTCATCTCCTTCCTCATCTTCCCCGTCCGCTACCATGTCCGAGGAACCGGCCGTCGACAATATCCCATCCTCAGAGTCCACGGTCAGTGGTGGGGTAGTGGTGGCGGCCGCACCTAGGATGGAATGCAGTGCCTCGTAGAAACGGGATGTCTGGGGCTGGGATCCGGAGCGTCCGTTTGCCTCTTTGGTCTTCTGGTAGCCTTGTCTCCGCTCCTCGATTTTCACGCGGCACTGTGTTGCATCCTGGCTGTATCCTCTCTCTGCCATGGCTTTAGAGATCTTCTCATAGATCTTTGCATTCCGTCTTTTGGAGCGCAGCTCGGAAAGCACGGACTCATCGCCCCACACAGTGATCAGATCCAAGACTTCCCGATCAGTCCATGCTGGGGCCCTCTTTCTAGTCTGAGATTGCACGGCCATCTCTGCTGGAGAGCTCTGCATCGTTGCCAGTGCTGCTGAGCTCGCCACGATGTCCAAACAGGAAATGAGATTCAAACTGCCCAGACAGGAAAAGGAATTCAAATTTTCCTGGGGCTTTTCCTGTGTGGCTGGTCAGAGCATCCGAGCTCGGACTGCTGTCCAGAGCGTCAACAGAGTGGTGCACTGTGGGATAGCTCCCGGAGCTATTAGCGTCGATTTCCATCCACACTTAGCCTAATTCGACATGGCCATGTCGAATTTAGCGCTACTCCCCTCGTTGGGGAGGAGTATAGAAGTCGAATTTAAGAGACCTCTATGTCGAACTAAATAGGTTCGTGGTGTGGACGGGTGCAGAGTTAATTCGATGTAACGGCGCTAAATTCGACATAAACTCCTAGTGTAGACCAGGCCTTAATTTCAGTCTCAACAGAAGAAGAGGTTTTTCAGATCTAGACCTGGGATGAAGCAACCAATTCCCTCTTCTCCATCTTCAGCGAACACCAGGCCACAGACTTGATGGCAACGCTTGAGAGTTGTGGACCAATCAATGAATGCTGTTATTCGAAGACAGGCTACTCCAATTTGTCAGCCGCTGGAGGCGAATTACATCAGACACACGGATACTGAAAATTATAGAAAAGGGCTGTGCGATTCAATTGAAACAACTGCCCTTTTCCAATTCTCCCATCCTTTTCTTTTCAGTTACTCATCTTATGAGGTGATTTTTACTTATAGATGTTCACAAGGCACTGCAGATAGGAGCTATCGAGGAGGTACACTAATGTCTTTGGAGTCACCGATTCTATTTAAGAGAATGGTACCAGTTAAAATGGACTAGATTTGTCACTTGGATGGAGGGAAAATCTGATTCTCCAGTGGCAGCTTCTGTGCCCTGTATTCTGGAATATTTAAGTTTGAAGGATTGTCTCATTCTGAAAAAGAGAAGACTGAGAGGGGACATGATCACAGTTTTCAAGTACATAAAAGGTTGTTACAAGGAGGAGGGAGAAAAATTGTTCCCCTTAACCTCTGAGGATAGGACAAGAAGCAATGGGCTTAAATTGCGGCAAGAGAGGTTTAGGTTGGACATTAGGAAAAAATTCCTAACTGTCAGGGTGGTTAAGCACTGCAATAAATTGCCTAGGGAGGTTGTGGAATCTCCATCATTGGAGATATTTAAGAGCTGGTTAGACAAACACCTGCCAGGAATGGTCTACATAATACTTTGTCCTGACATGAGTGCAGGGGACTGGACTAGACCTCTCGAGGTCCCTTCCAGTCCTATGATTATTCTTTAAGAGTTCACTTGGGCGCTGTTCAGCTTATCATGATTTGGTTTCGGGTAGGTCATTATTTGCATATGATTATGTCAAAAGATTTATGAAGAGATTATCTAGCACAGCGTTTCTCAAATGTGGCCACTAGGGGTTTTTCCTGTGGCCACAACAGCCTCCTGGGTAGAGATGGGGAGGGGGCAAAGCAACAACTCCTTCCTGCAATGCTCTGGGGGAGGGCTTCAGGATCCGCCCCCCCCCTTCAGCTGCAGGAGTCCAGGGGTGGGCTTCAGACCCACCTCCCTGGCTTCCTCCGGGGTTGGGGGTGGGGGAGGCATGGGGCTGGGGGATCGGGCGGGGGGGCAGGGAAGGCAGTGGGGCTAGAGGTGATTGGTGGGGGGCGGGGGGAGGCAGCAAGGGCACCAAAATACAACTACATTATTTTTGAGTCTGCAAAAAAAACCCCTACATACATAAATTACAATGATTTGGATGTGTATATGTGCATATTTATTTGTTTTCCCCGAAGTTAAGTATTTTAGGAAAACTTGTCAGAGTGGGCACCAACCAGAGTTGGTAGCCACACTCTGTGGCCACCAAACATTTTGTTGTGAGAAACCCTGATCTAACATATATCCTCCTCTAAGGGATCCTGTCACTTCTTGAGACCTTAACTTGGTATTGTTGTCTAGGCTTATGAGGTCACCGTTCAAACACATGGCAGAGTGTTCATTATTTTATTCATCTATTAAAGTTGTCTTCATCACCGTTGTTGCATCAGCCAGAAGGATGAGTGAATTGCATGTCCTGATGGCTGACCCGCCATTTAATAATTTTCATAAAGAAAAAGTGGTTCTTAGACCTGATCCCAGGTTTTTACCAAAAATAATACCTCAGTTTCACATGATCATACAGTTAATTTACTGATTTTCTTTCCCAAACCTCATGCTTAGTAATGTTGAGTTTGCATTACATACTTATAGATGCTAGGAGAGCTCTTGCTTACTACTTAGATAGAATTAGGAGTTTTAGGAAGTCATCTAGACTGTTTCTTATGCTAAGAATCATATGGTTTATAGTGTGTCCACTCAGACTGTTTCAAGATGGGTTAAAACGATGCAATGGTTAACGAGGGAAACTTTCAAGGGTACTACATGGAAGTCAGTGTATGCATTCACTAAACATTATGTGCTGGATCTTGCTTCTAGAGTGGATGCCACATTTGGCAGAGCAGTGTTACAATCACTATTCAGTTAGGACTCTGATCTCGCCTCCAGGGTTTTCAGCACTACGTTTCAAACTACCCATAAATGGGAATATGCAGCACCACTCAAAGAAGAAATGAAGGTTACTTACTTGTAACCAGAGTTCTTTTAAATGACTCTGCATATTCATGCTTCCCTCCCACCTTCCCCTCTTTCTCAGAGATCTATTGTAGTCATCTGGGTTGGCAGTGAAAGCAGTTGAGGTGGTAGAGGGTGCAGTGCCCCCTTTTATAGTCTCACCTTGGGAACATTCAGAGACACTGAGTGGAGGGTTAGGAGTGTGTGTACATGTACTCCAGTAGGCACTGCTTGGAAAAGGTTCTGCTGTAAAGTGCCACCAGGTGGCGTAGTGCCTGTAAGTGTGAATATGTCTGTAAGCGTGAATATGCGAAGAACTCTGGTTACAGGTAATCAACCTTAATTTACTAGTAAGTAACCTTCATTTCTTTGTACTTTAGGTTTGTTTGTTATCAAGGTAAGTTCTTTCATACATCCACAGGAGACCATTCTTCCTTCAATTTTTACTTCAAAGCCTCAAATATGTGAAAGTGTAGCACCAGCTAGATGTGAGAAGTGCTCTTAGGATTTATCTTTAGCACTGACCAATTGTAGAAGATGCATCATTGCCATTCTTCTCTTCCCCCTCTCACCCCCTCTAAGTTTCAGTGCCTTAAAAGCATCTAAATCAGTGGTTCTCAACCCACGGCCCAATCAGCACACATCTGCGGCCCACATGACATCCTCAGGGCCATAATGGTAGTATCTATATTGTGTGGATGCGGCCCACATAACACATAGAGAGCTGCTTATGTGGCCCACAATGGTAAATAGGTTGAGAACCACTGATATATATCAACTACTATATCAGTGAAACATTCTGCTGCAGATAAACCAATTCTAGAAGTGATCAGAGTCTTCTTAGAACATTTCTGCAGAGATCAGCTGGTATGAAAGGCATTGCCTTCACCAGGGTAAAAAGGGTGTTCTTAACTCAAGTAAAATCCTAATGAAGATCACAGTTTGTACTTTTTACACTTTTTAGCGGACTCGTGAGAAGAATAACCTCATTTCCTGACTGCTGCTGCGTCTCCTGTGCCCACTGTGCTTTTCTCCCTGCCTTCATACATGTTGAGTGGTCCTCCCCAGGGAGTAATTCAGCTGATTGTTTGCTGCTGTTCATAGCTTTCCTAACCAATATTTAATTTGATATGATGGTTCTTTGCCCATTTCACTGCTGTCCCCAGGATTCTGAATAATAGTGAAATGGACCAGTCATCTTAATTTCACGCTGTTGTACCTGTCATCAGGGCCCTGTTTATTCTGCAGATGCTGAATTTGCCTCAGAATTCACTCCTTTTCCCAGAATTGTGTTTTTCTTTTTTAATATTTCTAGTCTTGAAGGGTTGTGGAAATAATATTGAGAATATGAACTGATTTGTGAACCAATACAGTGAAGCCTGCATCTGTTGGCAAAGCCTGAAATAATAGCTTAAGAGTTGTGGCCTGTCCCAGTCATTTCAGTCAGAATCACATGGACTCTTTAGGTACTGAATTTGGCATTTTTCCAAGGTGGCACAGAATTTGCCATTTTGCTGCCGCCAACGTCTGGCCATTTGTTTTGTCTCCCTGCAATGTTTTGCCATGTATGTTCTCTGAGCTGTTCCACGCTCAAGCAGCCAGGGATCAGGGAGCCAGAGCCAGAGTTCAGCTTGCTGTCAGTAGATGAAGAGAACCAGAAGCGTATTGTGGTGAGCAGCATAACAGCTAACAGCTTGATGCCTACAGAGCCAAGAAGATGAGTATCTGAAGATAGCTACAAGTTCTCGTCTTCCCTCCCCACTTTGGCCCTGTATGGTAGGGGAAAGGATTAACTGGACCACTTGTACAACATAGTACAAATTGAGTTTCTGGGAATGGGGCTGGGGCACCTGGAGGGCAAGATAAAAAACCCATTCTTGAAAATGAAGTAAGGTAATTAAACTACCTCCGTTGAGTATTTTCACCTACAAGCCATATTTGTGTGGGTGTGGGAGAATTCAGGGTATTTTGTAGTGCTAGAATAAACTAATGCTGCCACACGTTACAGGGGCTTCTGCCTGTTAGCATCAGCAGAGGTGCTAGAGCTGTCTTTTTGAAGAATTAGGAAGACAGCTCTGCATCATTTTACATTGATGCATGTTTAGTAGATTGTCTTCAGAATTTTAAGGGCTAGAAATTCATTTTTTTTTCCTATTCACAAGGTACTTGTGCTCTGTGTATTTTTAGCAGAATTTGTTCATAAAATTTATGTGGTGTTAAAGTTGGTTTATACTTTTACTACAAGTCATTTTACTGCAAGCTGGTTTTCGGAAAGGGCGTGGATGCACAGACCAGATCTTCGCTCTACGAAACATAATAGAACAGTGCTTAGAATGGCAACGGCAACTCTACATAAATTGCATAGACTTGAGAAGGCTTTTGATAGCATTCACAGGACCAGCCTATGGCGCATTCTGCAGGCATATGGAATTCCTTTCTGTATAATCAATGTTGTCAAAAGCTTCTATTTCAACTTTACATGTAGTGTTGATCACAGTGAGCTTAATCTTGAAGTCAGAACAGGATTACGTCAGGGTTGTGTCATGTATGCAATCCTCTTCAACATTGCTATTGACTGGGTAATGCGGCTTACAACAGAAGACATGCCAAGAGGCATTAAATGGACACTCTTTTCATCCCTTGAAGACCTCTTTTCATCCCTTTTCATCCCTTCACAAATGATGTCGCTCCCCTGTCACATACCCAACACCATATGCAAGAAAAAACAACTCGACTCAACGCATTCAGCCAGCAAATTGGACTGAAAATCAACCACAATAAGACAGATATCATGACCTTTAATATTGCCTCACCATCACCAGTACGAATAGAGGATTATGTTCTCACCAATGCAGAAACATTCACATACTTGGGCAGCACCATCAGCCAGGATGGTGGAACAAACCACGACATCCGGAACAAAATCAGTAAAGCTAGGAACACCTTCAGGAGCTTAAATACAGTCTGGAAATTATCAAAATACAACACCAAAACCAAATTTAAGATTTATCAGAGCTGCGTGCTTTCAACACTACTTTATAGTGCAGAATGCTGGGGAATGAGAAAGTATGACATGTCCAAACTATCTTCATTCCATACAACCTGCCTCAGAAAAATCCTCTGTATTTTTTGGCCCAGAACAATCTCAAACCAAGATCTATTGACACAGTGCAGCCAAAAGGATCTGAGCACCATCATTGCCAGGAGGCATTGGAGATGGATCGGTGATGTGCTTCGGATGACAACTGATTCCATCACCAGAGTAGCAATAAGATGGACACCTGAAAACAACATAGCGAAGAGCGGTGGAAACCGAGCTGAAAAAGCTGGGGTACAACTGGGGAACCATTGAAAGACTTGCCAGAAACAGACAGGAATGAAGGAGCTTCGTCACTGCCCTAAATGCCAGAGGCATAATAGGAACATGATAATAAGTCATTTGGTACTATATTCTTGCCTCTTATAGCACTCAGGGATGCTAATGCCTTTATGGAAAGCTTTCAAAATAATTTGGTTTCCTTCTGATACTAAGGCCTGGTCTACACTAGGCTTTTATGTCGAATTTAGCGCCGTTATATCGAATTAACCCTGCACCCGTCCACACCAGGAAGCCATTTAGTTCGACATAGAGCTCTCTTTAAATCGATTTCTGTAATCCTCCCCAACGAGAGGAGTAGCGCTAAATTCGACATGGCCATGTCGAATTAGGCTAGGTGTGGATGGAAATCGACGCTAATAGCTCCGGGAGCTATCCCACAGTGCACCACTCTGTTGACGCTCTGGACAGCAGTCCGAGCTCGGATGCTCTGACCAGCCACTCCCCCGGGAAAATTTGAATTCCTTTTCCTGTCTGGGCAGTTTGAATCGCAGTTTCTGTTTGGACACCGTGGTGAGCTCAGCAGCAGTGGCAACGATGCAGAGCTCTCCAGCAGAGATGGCCGTGCAATCCAATAGAAAGAGGGCCCCAGCATGGACGGATCGGGAAGTCTTGGATCTCATCGCAGTGTGGGGCGATGAGTCCGTGCTTTCGGAGCTGCGCTCAAAAAGACGGAATGCAAAGATCTATGAGAAGATCTCTAAAGCCATGGCAGAGAGAGGCTACAGCCGGGATGCAACGCAGTGCCGCGTGAAAATCAAGGAGCTGAGACAAGGCTACCAGAAGACCAAAGAGGCAAACGGACGCTCTGGATCCCAGCCCCACACATCCCGTTTCTACGAGGCACTGCATTCCATCCTAGGTGCGGCCGCCACCACCACCCCACCCCTGACCGTGGACTCTGAGGATGGGATATTGTCCGCGGCCGGTTCCTCAGCGGACGGGGAAGAGGAGGAAGGAGATGAGGAGGACGAGGCAGTAGACAGCGCTTACAACGCTGATTTGCCCGACAGCCAGGAGCTCTTCATCACCCTGACAGAGATCCCCTACCAACCCTCCCCAGCCGTTACCCCAGACACAGATTCAGGGGACGGATCAAGCAGTAAGTGTTTTAAATATCTAAACATTTATTTACAACATAACTGGCGTATTTAAAATATTAACATTAGCTAAAGTGCTTTAAAACATGTAAACATTTATTTGCAACAAAACAGGAAGATTGAAAATATGAACAGTGGGTAAAGTGCTTCAAAACATGTAAACAGTAAAGTCAAACAAAAGGGGAATCAGTGCAAAGTGTATCATGATTTGTCTTTTTTTGGGCGCCTCAATATATAGTCCGAACCATTTTCAAAAAATTGCACAATGTCCGCTTCATGATTATAATGCCCAAAACCCTGCAGTCATTTGTCCCTCCAAGGGCACCTAAGCCAGGAACTGGTCAATGTAACCGGGGATAGAGGCGAGATCCTCCGGGGAGAACTCCTCATACACCTCCTGCAGGTGTTTTTCCAGCCTCATCAGCAGGTTCCTGGGCAGGGAGAGCTTATTAGGCCCCCCGTGGTAGGACACGTTTCCCTGCCACAACGCCAGCAGGTACTCCGGGATCATGGCCTTGCACAGCAGTGCAGCAAATGGCCCCGGTTTCTGAAGGCTGTCCCGGAGCATCTTCTCCTTCTGGCTCTCGGAGACCTTCAGGAGGGTGATGTCTGGCATGGCTCCCTGCTGTGAATTAGGTATGGGAAAGTTAGTATTGGGACTGCTTGCCCGTCCCTTTATAGAACTGCAACCGCCGGTTTACAGCCACGCGGTTTACAGCCGCGAGGGGGTGGGACAGGGGCAGAGTTCATGCTTGCAGGATTGCTGCCAGCAGAGACTCGCATTGCTTTCTATTTGAAAGGAGGCCAGTGCCACTCTTAAAGTTTTAAGCGGCCACAAGTCTACGGCTTACCATGTTTGCCATCTAGACAAAGTCCGGTGTCCTGCCCTGCTCCTCAGCTCGCCACAGCAAGACCGCAGGCACTGTAGGCGAGGGCCGAAAATTCGACCTTGTCCTCAGTGCGCGTGTGATAGGTGCTCTGCATGGTCTTGTTCACAGAGAAAGACTATGTTCTCTGTTCACAGATACATTGCTCTGTCTCAGGAATTCACTCCCTTTTTCCAATTCCCACAGCCACATCTGCCCAGAGGCTAGCGCACATTAGGAGGAGGAAGAAGAGGACACGGGAAGACATGTTTGCTGAGCTAATGGGATGCTCCCGAGCACAGGCAGCCCAGCAGACACAGTGGAGGGAGAACTTGTCCCAAATGCACCGGGCAAACATGGAACGGGAGGAGAGGTGGCGACAGGAGGACAGGCAGGATACTCAAACGCTGCTTGGACTAATGAGGGAGCAAACGGACACGCTCCGCCGCCTTGTGGATGTTCTGCAGGACCGGAGGCAGGAGGAGAGAGCCCCGCTGCAGTCTCTCTGTAACTGCCCTGCCCCGCCACCAAGTCCCATACCCCCCTCACCCAAAGTCCAAACACGGAGGGGTGGAAGGGGCCGTGAAAAATTTCACTCCACCCCTGCGGACTGCTCTACCACTAGAAGGCTCTCATTCCCCAAAATTTGAAAAGTCCTTTCCTACCCGCCTCCCACAAGACCCCGTCCAAGTTTCACCCCCCCGTTCCATGTGCGGTTGTTAATAAAGAATACGTTTCTGTTCATTTCTGTTTCCATCCTCTTCTTTTGGAGGGGAGTCTGTCTGAAGGGGGGGGGAAGGGGCTTGGTCATTGGACAGGACAGTCACCTTTAGCAGGGGGCAGGTGCAGCAGCAGGGCACATATACAGTGCAGTGACTAGTTATCCTGGTCAGTCTGGGAGGTGGTTTTCATGTTCTGTGTGGTGGGGGGGGTGGTGTTGCTCTGTGACTTGGTGGCGGGGGAGGGCAGTTACAGATCTTATGCAGCGGTCCTTACCCTGCATCACAGAGCCGCGCAGCAGGGGATCTGTAACCCTCCTCCCCCTGCAAGACAGTCACATAGCCGACACATACACGCAGTCCCGGCCAGGAGGGCTGGCAGGCTCCGTTGAAACAACCAGTCCACCACCGCGGAGCCTGTCATTCCTGGAGTTTAGAGGCATCATTTGCATCACAACCCTAAACCCGCCCCCCGCCACAGTCTGTGTCACAGGTTTAAAACATTCCCGCGAAAACAGTAATAAAGACAACGGTGTCCATTAACAAAACAGAACAGATTTTATTTTTTGGGAAGGGGGTGAAGGGGGTATGTAAGTGGAGAGGATAGTCGACGGCAACTGGGTAAAGAAAGGGGGGCAAGTTCTGCCTCTGTGTCCACAAACTTAAAAGTCACTGGGTACCCTGCTCAGCCTTGAAACTGGCTTTCAAAGCCTCCCGGATGCACAGCGCGTCCCGCTGGGCTCTTCTAATCGCCCGGCTGTCTGGCTGGGCGTAATCAGCAGCCAGGCTATTTGCCTCAACCTCCCACCCCGCCATAAAGGTCTCCCCCTTGCTCTCACAGAGATTGTGGAGCACACAGCAAGCTGCAATAACGATGGGGATATTGGTTTCGCTGAGATCACAGCGAGTGAGTAAGCTTCTCCATCTCCCCTTGAGACGGCCAAAAGCACACTCCACCACCATTCTGCACTTGCTCAGCCGGTAGTTGAAGAGTTCTTTTTCTGTGTCCAGGGCGCCAGTATAGGGCTTCATGAGCCAGGGCATTAGCGGGTAGGCTGGGTCCCCGAGGATCACTGTAGGCATCTCCACATCCCCAACAGTTATCTTGTGGTCCGGGAAGTAAATACCTTCCTGCAGCCGTCTAAACAGACCAGAGTTCCTGAACACGCGAGCGTCATGAACCTTGCCCGGCCATCCGACGTAGATGTTTGTAAACCGTCCCCGATGGTCCACCAGTGCTTGCAGCACCATTGAAAAGTAGCCCTTTCTATTGATGTACTGGCTGGCCTGGTGGCCCGGTCCCAGGATAGG
This sequence comes from Terrapene triunguis, assembly GCF_002925995.2. Classification (NCBI taxonomy): domain Eukaryota; kingdom Metazoa; phylum Chordata; order Testudines; family Emydidae; genus Terrapene; species Terrapene triunguis. Next base: position 26,442,664 of record NW_020664393.1, read on the forward strand.
GATGTGAGTCCCATCTATAGCCCCACCGCAGTTTGGGAATCCCATCGCAGCGAAGCCATCTATGATGGCCTGCGCGTTTCCCAGGGTCACTACCTTTGACAGCAGTACCTTGACAATTGCCTTGGCTACTTGCATGACAACAACCCCCACGGTAGATTTGCCCACGCCAAAGTGGTTCGCGACTGACCGGTAGCTGTCCGGCGTTGCAAGCTTCCAGAGGGCTATGGCCACTCGCTTCTGGACAGTCAGGGCTGCTCGCATGCGGGTGTCCTTGCGCTTCAGGGCAGGGGACAGCAAGTCACAAAGTTCCAGGAAAGTGCCCTTCCGCATGCGAAAGTTTCGCAGCCACTGGGATTCATCCCAGACCTGAAGCACTATGCGGTCCCACCAGTCCGTGCTTGTTTCCCGGGCCCAGAATCGCCGTTCAACAAAATCCACATGCCCCATTGCCACAGTGATGTCCTGGGCGCTGGGGCTCGTGGTTTCTGACAGCTCTGTGCTACTCTCCGACTTCAGGCCCTCACGGCGGTGCCGTAGCCTCCTCGCCTGATTACTCTGCATCTGCCTCAGGGTAAGGTGTATGATAAGGTGCGAGGCGTTGAGAACGGCCACAACTGCAGCGATGGTCGCAGCGGGATCCATGATCGCAGTGCTGTGGCGTCCGCGCTGTCACTGATCAAAAAGTGCGCGAACTGATTTCCCGCCGGCGCTTTCAGGGAGGGAGGCAGGGCGGTAATGACTGACGGATGACGACAGTTACCCAAAAGCACCCTCGCCACATTTTTTTACCCAGAAGGCATTGGGGGCTCGACCCAGAATTCCAATGGGCAGCGGGGACTGCGGGAACTGTGGGATAGCTGCCCACAGTGCACTGCTTCCAATGTCGACGCTTTCCCTGGTACTGTGGACTGACAAAGTCGAATTACTGTCCTTAGTGTAGACACACACGTTCGACTTTCTAATATCGATTGCACATATTCGATTTAACTAAAATCGAACTACTCTCATAGTGTAGACATACCCTAAGTGACTTCTGGGTGTCTGCTCTGTAACTCTGTTGACCTTGGTGGAGCTGTTATTTGTAAACTCTTTTATTCCTAAATATTTGAGGCATTTTGACTGTATAAAACTTCAGATGTAAGAGAGCCTGTAACACAATGTTATTCTCAGCCATCGCCATTTTAAATATTGGTACACCTTCTTTATTTAGTCAGTTGTAAAGGTGGATAAAACTGTTCTTCTTCAAGTGCTTGCACATGTCGATTCCATTCTAGGTGTGTCCGTGCCCACCTGCAGAGTTGTCGAAATTTTTTTGCCTTAGCGGTATCCATAGAGCTGGTTGTGGTGACCTCTGTAGTGCCGTGCTCTTGCGCTGGTATATGAGGCGCTGCTGGCCCTATGCCTTCTCAATTGCTTCTTACCGCCAGTGACGGTTGGTTGGAACGCCTTCCTCTTGTCTCCCAAATGGATAGTGGTTTTCTAACAACCTATTGACTGTCTCTTTATATATAGTTGCTAGTACTTGGTGTTTAAGTGTTAAGCTTTAGTAGTTGGCGTCCCAGCAGGGACTTTGCCCTGGGGTGGAGCATGCCCCAGTCCCCGGGGTTCAAACTGTGCTTACCCTGCAACAGGTCTGTGTCTGTTAGAAACCCCCATAGCAGCTACTTAAGTGCTTGGGAGAGTTGCACATAAAGGAGAAGTGCAGAATCTGTAAAAACTTCTGTCCAGGGACTCAGAAAAAATGGGACATCCGCCTAAAGGCCCTCCTCATGGAGGCTGCACTTCGCCTGGCGTTGGAGCCATCACGCTCCAATTCAACGCCCAGTACATTGGCATCAGTGTGGAGTGCCCCGCTGGCACTGGATCCCACTCGGCACCATTACCCTTTGCCAGTGCCCAAGAAATGCCAGAAGAAGCAGCATGGTTCCCTGGCACCGAATAAAGAGGGGAAGGAGGTGTTGGGCAAAGAATGCAGTTCAGGCCATAAGCCCACCCTGGAGCCCCAAAGGGGTATCGCTCCGACTGGACCCCTCTCCCCCAGCTCATCGAGCATCTGACTCCTGGTAGTGGTAGGGGACCCTGGCACCTGTTGGTGCCTTTAACGCCTGAGGGCTTCTGGGCGGTTAGGACCTAATGGCCCTTCCGGTGTCACCCACGATGTGCCCAGCAGTAGATCTGGCTAAGGCTCCCCAACCCAAGGACAAGCCAGCCATGGGGCCATCTCAAAGGGCAGTGGAGTGCCATCGGTCCCTGGAGCAGAGGCGTAGTTCCCCAACTCCGTGACCACGAACCCCAGCTCCGCAACCTTGGTCACCCGCAAGATGGCCCAGTTGGCTGGCACTGCGTTCACGGTCCCCACTGACACGGCGCACATCACCGACATCAAGGCACCGGTCTCCGCATTCCCGGTACCGGTTTGTCTCCCATCAGCTGATGCCCCGGCACAGTCTATGTCCATGTCTCCTCAACGCCATTCCTCGGAAAGGCATTGGTCGCCACCTTCCAGGTACTGGTCCCCTGCACCCAAAGTGAGCTGCCAGACGCAAGTCACCATGGCCCCACCCGGTTTGAGTCGGAACAGGAGTTTACCCCCTTGCTGAGGAAGCACCGGTCTCCTCTGGCGTTGAAGGCCAGTTCAGCACCCTCGATGACCACGTGACAGTCAGGCCACTGGTCAGCCCAGTGGAGCGTACCTATGATACTGGTGCCTTATTCGCACCACTCCTCCTTGGCTGCCTCAGATAAGCAACCCCCCTGTACCACCGGTACCAAGCCCGGAACATGGCACAGACTTTGACACAAGGTTGGAAGGACAGGTGCCATCACAGAGGGAGCCTTCCCCCATGGTGCCTCCATGGTCTTTGTCGCCAGACAAAGTGGTGGCGGGCCCCTCTCATGCCAGCCGTCCTGATGACTTCAAGGAGCACCAAGCCCTGCTTAGAAGAGTGGCCTCTAATTTAGGCCTAGAGGACTAGGGCCTGGCAGCGTAGTTGGACACCCTCTTTGACGTGTTCACAGTGGCAACCCGGCATGGGTTGCGCTGCCTATTGCTAAGGCCCTGTGGGAGACCTCTTCATCTATTCCACCCACCTCCACAGGAGCCGAAAAGAAATATTATGATCCCGCTAAGGGGTTTGAATACCTCTATACACACTCGCCACCTGGGTCGCTGATAGTATCAGCAGCCAACGAGAGGGACAGGCAGGGTCAGGCGAGCGCCACGCCTAAAAATAAGGATGCAAAAAGGCTGGACCTTTTTGGAAGAAAAGTTTATTCAGCTGCAGGTCCACAGTTTAGGGTGTCCAACCACCAGGCCTTGTTGGGGTATAACTTCAATTTTTGGGACTCCTTCAACAAGTTTAAGGATACCTTGCCACAGGACCTCGGTCAGGAGTTTGCAACCTTCCTGGAGGAAGGCAAGGCGGTGGCAAGATGCTCCCTCCAGATGGCCTGGGACGCGGCTGATTCAGCTGCCAGAGTTGTTGCCTCGGCTGTTGTAATGAGGCACAGTTCCTGGCTCCAATCCTCGGGTCTGTCCAAGGAGATGCAGTCCTCTATCCAGGCTTCTATTTGAAGGGAATGGACTGCTCTCAGGGCAGACAGATGTGAAGCTGCATGGTCTAAAAGACTGCTGGGCTTCTACAGGCAATGAGGAGGCTGTTCAGACCCCCTCTGCTGCCCAGGTCCTGGGGGCCTCCTCAGCAAAGCACCTTCAGGAGAAAAGACAGACACAAGGGGTTTAAGCGCCATCACCCTTTTTCCTGTCGGCATGGTCGCGAGTAACCTCAAACCACTGGGTACTCAGTATAATCTCTTTGGGCTACACCCTGCAGTTCACAGCCACTCCTCCCTCCTATCCCCCTTCCCCGTCACTCTTCAGAGATCCTTCTCATGAGCAACTCCTTGTTCAGGAGTTAGAGAATCTCCTACGCCTGGGGGCAGTAGAGGAGGTCCCTCGAGACATGAGGGGGAAAGGGTTCTATTCCTGCTATTTCTTAATCCCAAAAGCAAAAGGGGGCATAAGACCCATATTGGATCTGTGCCACCTCAACAAACATCTCAAGAAGTTGAAGTTTTGCATGGTCTCCCTAGCCTCCATCATCTCCTCCCTGGATCCAGGAGACTGGTACACCGCCCTTGATTTGAAGGACGTGCGGGTTAACCATCCTCAGTTCTTTCTCAACTGCCCCTGCTAGAGACTGAGCCTTTAGCTGTGCACTTGCGGATCATTAACTCTTTCATTTACTAAATTTTAGCTTCTTTAGAAGCCTCTCGTTTCTTTTTCTCTTCTGTTTATTTGCCTGTGCCTTAAAGAAAAAAAAGAAGACGAAAGGACTTTGTTCTTTTGTCCACTCCCCATGGGGGGACCCCCCCTGGAGAAGGGTATGCCCGGCTCTACGGGTTTTAAGAAGTTTTGCACTTTCAGCGAGGTAATCCTGATCGCAGACAAGCACTCTCTGCATCTGTTGTCTTGGCCAGGGCCACATCAAGTAGAAGTGTTCCCTTTGCCAGCAATTCCTATCCACAAGGATAGAGAGCTTAGCCAAAAAGTCATCTTTATGGAGGCTGCTTCTGACCTCAGGCAGGCATGAGTCTTCCCTTCGACTTTGAAGGATAGTAGATTGAAGAAACAGGCCGGGACTCCTCTCACAAGTTAAAAAGGAGAGCAGGAAGTCCCCTTAGCAAGTCCAGGGATAACCGAAAGCGATCACCATCTTTCTCGGTATCCTCTGCACTGCTGGCAGTGAGACAACAATCTGGTACCCATGCCTCATGGCGGTTGTCAGTATCTGGTGCCGTTGATAGGCTCACAGATCCTTTGTGTACAGGTACTGAGAAATAAGGGCAAACTCCCTAAAACGCTCTCGGTACGTGAGTTGACATCAGTATGCGAGTTTACATCAGTACCATGAGCTTTAATAGCCCGCTTAGTACTGGAGAGACAAGTACAGACGGGGTCTACATCTCCCCCGGCACCAACACTGGGGCACTTGGTCCTGGCGGAATTCCATCAGACCGGTGACCTGGGCATGACAGAAGCACCCGACACACTGCCCCTCGGTACTGAGATCATGACACCGAGCCATTGCTGGGTACAGGTTATCTCCCCACATCATGCCATGCCCCTCCACTATCAAGTGGGGGTTCAGAAAGTGAACTGGAGGGGATTTCACAGTACTCCTCCCAAGCTCCATAAGTGACCCCACTATCAACAGGGTCTGGGAATGTACCAGCAGATGGGATCACCACCATCTTGGTATGGCCATCCATGGGCACCTCCACCAGGCCCTATGCCACTGCGGTGGCCATAATGGGATCCCTGAGAGGCACACTGACAGAGTGCCTCACAGGCTTCAAGCATCGCCTCACAATCTTCCAGGCATTCGTCCTCAGCCACATCATCGAGGGCCTCAGAGCCTCAAGAAATGGTGGATCAAGAAGAGGACATGGAGGAGGAGATAACAGCAAAAGCTATATCCCCCTCTTCCCCAAACGAAGCAGTCCTGCCTTCACTACCTTCCATGGCAGATGACTTCTGCTTGTTTCAGGAACTGGCGAAAAGAGTAGCGGACACCCTCCACATACCATTGGAGGGAGGTCAAAGACGCACCACCAGCTCATCGACATCCTGCACTCTTCGTCCTCCTCGAAAATCGCCCTCCCAATCAACAAGACTATCCTAGACCCGCCTAAGACGGTGTGACAAACCCCAGCATTGATAGCCCCGATGTGCAAGCAGCAGACAAGAAATATTATGTTCCCCATAAAGGAATCAGAGTTCCTTTTCACTCACTCGCCACCCAATTCCATCATGGTGGACACTGTAAACTCTCATGGCCGACAACATCATTCCAGGGCAACTCCCTACGACAGAGACTGGAAGCGCCTTGATCTGTTTGGTAGGAAGGTGTATTCCTCAGCCACTTTACAATTTTATATTGCCAACTACCAGGTACTCATGGCAAAATAGCATTACACAAATGATAAGTTAAATGACTTTATTGACAAGCTGCCAGAGAGTTCTCAAGATTCCTTCAAGGTGGTCATCCAGGAGGGGCAACTGGTGGCAAAAACATCATTGCAGTTGGTCCTCAATGCCACCAACATGGCTGCCAGATCCATCTCCACTGTTGTGGTCATGAGACAGGAGTCATGGCTCTACCTCTCGGGATTCGCGAAGGAGGTGCAGACCGCAGTGGAGGACCTCCCCTTTGAGGGTGTGACGCTCTTCGCTGAGAAGACCAATGCCACTCTCCACTCCTTGAAGGATTCCAGGGCCACCTTCAGATCACTGGGAATCTGCACACCAGGGCAAAAGAGACATTGTAGCCCCCAATCCGAGCCCAGGCCTTATTTGTCTCAATTCCCATCACAACATCACTATGCACCCCAAAGGACAAAGGGAAAATTCACTAAACAGAAACCTGGTTCTCAATTGTCGAGTCAACCTCCGGCCCCTAAGAACAACTTCTGATAGGTAGGTCAAGGCACCGCAAGACTATTCCCCACTACTTTCTGTGATCATGCATCCATTTGGCCACTGTTTGTCAGTGCTCCGCAGTGCCTGGGAGCGATAATGTTGGACAGATGGGTCCTAGAGATCGTTAGATCAGTTTACTTCATCTACTTCATCTCCTTACCCGCTCCACCACAATCTTCCCTGTCCCTCTTCAGGGACCCTTCTTACGAGCGTCTACTACGTCAGGAGATAGATCGACTCCTGCAGTTAGGAGCTATAGAACCAGTACCTCAACGTCTATGAGGCAAGAGGTTCTACTCTCGTTACTTCCTAATACGAAAAAGGAAGGGAGATTGGAGACCGATTCTGGACCTCAGAAATCTCAGGAAGTTTGTCAAAGCTCAGAAGTTCAAGGTGTCACCTTATTGACTATCATTCCATCACTGGGACAGGGAGACTGGTTTTCAGTCCTCGACCTACAGGCTGCCTACTTTCATATTTCAATACTACCGACTCACAGACAGTTTCTCAGGTTTACACTCGGATGCCACCATTACCAATACAGAATCCTTCCCTTCGGACTTTCATTGGCTCTGAGAGTATTTTCCAAAGTTCTATAAATGACAGCCGCTCATCTACGATCACAAGGGATAATGATCTACTTTTACTTGAACGATTGTCTCCTCAGAGCCCGGTTGCTTCAGGAGGCTCATCGAGCCACTAAGACTATGATATGCTTCTTCACAGAACTGGGCCAGCAGATCAACATGGAAAAGTTGACTCTCAGACCAGTGCAAAGCCTGGAGTTCATAAGGGCTGACCTAGGTGTGCTACAGGCCAAAGCTTTCCTACCTCAAGACAGGTTCCTATCCCTGGTCTCACTCAGATGCAGTCCTCAAATACCAGCCAGTCTCTGCCTCCGACTCCTTGGGCATATGGCAGCAAGCACAGCGATATCGCATGGCAGACTCCACATGCAATGCCTCCAACTGTGGTTCAGTTCTGTTTACAGACTGAACAGAGACAGTCTAGACAAACCCTGTCACTACCTCCCAGGATCAAAAACTGCCTGGCATGGTGGAAGAACCCAGCCAAAGCATGCAAAGGGATCCCCTTTTTACAAGGTGTCAGCATCGTTGCTCCTTACCATGGATGCACTGCTTATAGGTTGGTACATGCATTTAAATGGCCTCACGCCACAAGGTAAATGATCATCTGTGGAAATATCCCTACACATCAATCTCCTCGAATTGAGAGTGATCAGGAATGCCTTCGCCCATTTCCTCCCGCTGATCACATACGAAGATCCTAACAGACAACATAGCCTGCATGTATTACATCAGCTGCCAGGGAGGGGCCAAGTCGACCTCCCTATGCACAGAATCTATGGAACTGGTGTATCTCTGGTCATCTTGTCTGTGGCTTACCTCCTGGGCACACAGAATTCGATAACAGACAAGCTCAGTCACAAATTCCCACATGAACATGAGTGGGAGATGCACCCATCATTACTCTAAGACTTGTTCACATGCATTCTACCTCAATAGGACAAAAGCCTTTAGGAATTTCCCTAGGCTGTTCCTCTCCATGGTGTAAAGATCTAAGGGCTCAGCAATATCAGCCCAAAGACTTTCTAAGTGGGTCTCAAATTGCATCAGACTGCTACCAGATTCGTAACATGACACTTGCAGACTCCATCTGTGCACATTCCACAAGATTGATCTCATCTGTCACCTTCTTTAAGGATGTCCCTATCTCAGAGATCTGCAGAGTGGCGGCATGGGCATCAGTCCACACCTTCTCAGAACATTATGCCATCACTGGGGACTCTGCCTCTGATGCCATCTTTGGCTCCACAGTACTGTCATCTGTGACTGACCCGACTCCGAAGTCCCAGCCCTCCAAAAGAAGTACTGGTCGGGAGTCATCTAGAGTGAAGCACCCATAGGGACACTACTCTAAGAAGAAGTTGTTTCTTACCTTGTGCAGTAAAGATGATTCTTTAAGTGAGGTTCTTACCCATGAAAGCTTATGCTCCCAATACTTCTGTTAGTCTTAAAGGTGCCACAGGACCCTCTGTTGCTTCTTTGAGATGTGTCCCTATGGGTGCTCCACTATCTACCTTCCTCTCCTCTACTTTGGAGCTCTTGCTTCTGACTCTGTGATAGAGAAGGAACTGTGGTGGGTTAGCCAGCTAGCATCGTGGCACAGCATGAGGAGAAAGAGCGCATGTGTGGGCCCAACAGACAGTGCTTCCAAAGGTCTCTGATCATCAGCACAGGGATGCAGACACATCTATAGTGGAGCATCCATAGGGGGACACATCTCAAAGAACCATCGTTACTGCACAAAGTGAGTTATTTCTTCATAGGAGCTGTGCAAAGCTGTCCAATGTGCTTTTAATATTTTTAATAGGTATTGGCACTTGGACTTTGTGTTGACTGGTCCAATATGAATTTGTATGCAGATGAGAAGCTACTGAAAGATAAACATAATGGTCTTCATTGCTGCATCATTTGGCTACAGCATTTCCTGTTTAAGTCAGAAGGTGATGCCCTTCCAGGGGCTTTTTCCCTCAGATTTCTTTTCCTTTTTGTGTTTATCTTCCTCCCTGGATTGGACATTGCTAAACAGACACCTACAGTCTGCACCGGTGGCAACAAGTCCCAGAAATAATTTTTTCACTTGCTAGTTGTTTCCTGTGATTCAATTCCACCAGTGCAGATGAACCACAAGTTGGAACCTCCGTAAAGGATATTTATAAGCCTCTATACTTGCATTTGTAGAGCTAAGTCACAGAACTTAAGTGACAGTTAATAAGTATTTTTATTCAAAAGATAGTGGTGGTTTTACAGATAGCTTTAAAAATGTCATACAACACTGCCTTGTAAATTGGAATTTCTACTAGAAGTCTCTTTAGACAGTAAGATGGGTGCAGTGTCAAACTGTAAATGTGGCAGAAAATGAAGTCATAACTGACATCAATTATATTCTGTAAGAATGGAAGTGAATACAAATTATATAGAGCACATAAGCTAGGGAACTCTTTTGTGTTTATAGAGTGCCCAGTAGCTTAAGGCCTTCGTCTGTGATTTGGGACCCCTTTACATTACTGCAATACAGATAATGATACTTCCCATAAATTTGCTGATAATCACTACTTTGCTTCATAGAAAGCTAGCTGTTGCATTTGTACACAGATGAGTGCATGATTTTCCTTGATTCTTACTTTTGTTTTGAGTCCAAAGCTCAGCAAAAAATGACAAGGATGCAAGTTTGTCTGATTTTTTTAAACCAGTCATTTTAATCACATTTCTCTTAATAAAAGCATTTAGTTTCATGTCTGTTTGACAAGGCTTCTATTTTTGAGATCTTGTGAATGTTAGTTGCCTGAAAAGTAAGAAACTAAACAATATGAAAGTTAAGAGAGTGTGGCTTACAAAAATTTGTGGTGTTGCTATAGCAACATTTTCATCTTTTTTCAAAAGAGAAAATTGCTAGTGAAGTACATGATAGTACTAGTGGTAATGTGGGAAGAATGAAGCTCTAGGCCCAGCTATTGAAATATTTTAGGCATGAGACTGTAAGTGAACCTACATAACAAGGAGGAAGCAATATTGCTTAAAATGCGATTTTGTGGTAATAGGTTCAATATTGATTGTCTCACTAATTTTAATATCCATTGCCCAGTTTATAAGTAACTTTTTCCCCAGTTCCCAGGACCATACGCTTATACAATCAAGCTGTTCCTTTTCCATTGCTCTCTCCCTAATCTTGCTTGTAATTAACAAGACAATAACATGGAATGAATTGGTGTTGTATAGGGAATTAGACTATTTGTATGACAGCTACCTCATTTGTTGCAGAAAGTGAATGAGGCAGGGGACTACAAGAAGAGAGAGGATGTGTAGTGGTTAAGGCAACTGCATTCTGTCCCTGCCTCTCATGGACTTTCTGTGCAATTCTGGGCAAGTCACTTAAACACATGTTCACAGCTGGCCACTATTTGGTGTATTTCATTCTAGGTGTCCAGTGTGAGACCTGGAGCCTTATTTTCAGAAGTGCTGAGCATGGAGGATTGCAACTGAAGTTAGTGGGAGCTGCAGATGCCCGGCACTTCTGCCAATAAGACATTCTTGAGAGCTGAGCACAGGGTTGAGAGTCAGGAGGCCTTGAGCTCTAATTCTGGCTGAAATTAAACACAAAATGCATATACTATGATATACTTAAGCATATTTATTCTTCAAACATTAAGTGGATTAAAAACTAACTGATAAGTCTCAAAATGTAATTGTAAACAGGGAATAATCATCCAGTGGGTGTGTTTCTCTTGGGGTCTTGCAAGGATTGATTCTTGGCTCTGTACTATTTAACAGTTTTTTATCAGTGACCTGGAGGAAACATACAATCATTACTAATAAAGTTTTCAGGTGACACACAGACTGGGGAAGTTGTGAATAATGAAGAGGGCAGGTCACTTTTAGAGAAATCTGGATCATTTGGGTATACCGGGCACAATCAATATGTGTTTTAATACAGCCAAATGTAACTAGGAAGAAAAATTGCAGTTCATGCTTACAGGATGGCAGACCCTTTTCTGGTAAGCAATGACTCTGCAAGAGACTTCGGGATCATAGTGGGTAATCTGCTGAATCTGAGCTTGAAGTGTGACTCTGGGTACATCTACACTACAAAAAAAGGCCTGTGGCAGAGAGTCTCAGAACCAGGATCAACTGATTTGGTCTTGCGGAGCTTGTACTACAGGGCTAAAAATATCAGTGTGGAAGATTGGGCTCAGGCTTAAGCCTGGGCTCTGAAAACCAACAAGGGGGAAGGATCGTGGAGCCCAAACATTTGCACTGCTATTTTTAGTCCCGGAGCTTGAGCCTGACTCAGTTGACCCAGGCTCTCAGACTTGCTGCCATGTGGTGTGGGGATTTCCCCCCCCCCCCACCCCATATACAGGCATATCCTCTGTGGCTAAAACAGCTAATGCAATCTTTGGATGTGTAAATGGGAATATCAAGTACGATAATTTTTAGCAACCTTTGATTTTACAGCATCTGTTACGGGGTTGCAAAACTGTATGGAGAGCCAGGTAGGGAAGGCTGTGCCTCCCCAAACAGCCTGGCCCCTGCCCTCTATCTGATCCCCTCCCACCTCCTGACTGCCCCCCTCAGAACTCCTAGCCCATCCAACCCCCTCCCACTCCTTGTCCCCTGACCGCCCCCTCCTGAGACACCCCCGACCCTAACCGCGCCCCCCCCCAGGACCCCACCCCCATCCACCCCCCCCTGCTCCCTGTCCCCTGACTGCCCCAACCCCTATCCACACCCCCGCCCCCAGACAGGCCCCCCGGGACTCCCAGGCCTATCCAACCTCCCCATTCCCCGTCCCCTGACCGCCCCCCCCCCGAACCTACGCCCCATCCAACCGCCCCCTGCTCCCTGTCCCCTGACTGCTCCCCGGAATCCCCTGCCCCTTATTCAACCCCCGAGCCCCCTTACCATGCCGGTCTGGAAGCTGCGCCACCCGGCCGGAGCCAGACACACTGCCGCGCTGCCCACCTCTGATCTATTACAAAGTTTGACCAAACCAATTTTAATGTGGATAGACCTGCTCAGTTAATACTGAGATGGTTGGAATAGGAGTGCAAGTATTTTAAAATTTTCAAAATTCTGAATTCATTTATCTTCTCTTCCATTATTTTATTTTTACAACATTCCAACATCTTGATGCAATAAGTTAACTGGGAGAGAACCTCTGTTAAAAACAGAGATTTCAGGTAGAAATCTAGATCTTCAATTCTGAATGCTAGAAAAGGAAGAAAACTGAAGATTATGATCTTTCTGCCTCATGTTAGTGAAGTAATAGGTTCCATAGCATCTCAATCATTTTTTTAATTTTACTTTTGTGTGGATCCAGTTTTTTTGTTTGTTAGATCAGCCAGACTTCCACTCTGGTGTCATCAGTCTGTAGTCTGTCATGTTCCCCCTAAAAACATCTTGAATTATTTTGGTAAATTCTGAGCCCCTCAGTAGATTTCCTTGCTGTGTAAAACAGATAGTATGTTTTAATGAAAGTTCTTCTCAATTCCAGCATATTTGTAGTAGACAGATGCAAGTGTAGAGACATTTCTCTTCCTTAGAATTCTACTGAGTATTGTTGGGAAGATGGGGCATCAGATACCCTTTTCAGTCAGCTAACCAGGAGGCAGCTGGTGGCTGCAGAAGAAATTTTGAACTTGTAAGTCACATTGGAGGATGGTTAGGTCTTCTTTTTTTCCCCATTAACTTTTAGTATGCTGAACAACCGTGCATGAGAAATCTGGAACACTTGCACAAAAGAAACTTTAATCTTCTTTTACATTAGTCTGAGCACTTGGCAGAATTTTCCATATGATACTTTTCTTTGCATTTTTGGGTGGTATCTTCAGCAACTTGGATACAGTATTCTGCAGTTAGTTTAATCTGTTTTCATGTCACAGCAGCCTCTGGTTGCTGGAAGGAAAAACTACAGGAAAAGTTCTGCTCAGCTCCTGTAGCCCAGGGATGGAGTATGCTTAGTACAGATGGCATCTTCGGCTAATTTAGCTGCCAAACTCTAACAAGTCTCTATTGAGCCTGTGAGAGCTGAGGTTTCTCAGAGGATTATAATTTGGCCAGATTTGGGTGGCTCTTCATAGGGATGGCAAAAGGCACATTCCTGACACCCAGGTGATTCTTCCCCACCGCCACCCACCTCTTGCCCAAATTCAGGCCCCTGCTCCAAATCATGGAGAGGCTAGAGCTTCTCAGCACAACAGTTAAAAAAACTCAGTATGGGCCAAACAACTTGTTTTTCCCTAATTTCATTTCCGGAAGTTGCTGACCTGGTTTTGCTGAATCTTTTTTTTTTTTTTTTAAATTCAGCTTGAAGCAGATACCTGGCATAGAAAATTTCAGACTGAACAATTTAATTTTGGCAAAGTTGATAAGAAACTGAAAACAAGGTCGTGTACAGTAACTCCTCACTTAACGTTGTCCTGGTTAACGTTGTTTCTTTGTTGTTACGTTGCTGATCAATTAGAGAACATGCTCGTTTAAAGTTGTACAACGCTCCCTTATAACGTTGTTTGGCAAGCACCTGCTTTGTCCACTGCTTGCAGGAAGAGCAGCCCATTGGAGCTAGCTGGTGGGGCTTGGAACTAGGGTGGACCGGCAGCCCCCCTATCAGCTCCCCTAAATTCCCTGTGTGACAGCCGCCCAGCAGGCTATCAGTTGCCGGGCAGTTCAGCTATCCCTCCCCCCAATGCTGTGTGCTGCTGTACCTTTTCTCCAGGGTTGGGGATGGGACGGGACAGGACAGGGCTCAGAATAGAGGAAGCTTGCTGGCAGCAGCTGCTGTCTCAACTTGCTGATCTACTTAAAAAGGCAGTGTACTTAGAGTGGGGTCAGCATACTTAAAGGGGCAATGCACGTCTCTCTCACACACACACGGTGTGTGTCTCTCTCTCTCTTACGCACACACACACACACACACACACACACACACACACACACACAGTGTCTCTGTCTCTCTTTGCCATGCTGTCTCTCCTCCCTCCATTCCTGCTCCCTTGTAGAGCGTGAGGCTACATTAACAACAATGTGTTAACCCTTGAGGGCTCAGCCAAGTGCTAGTTCATCATTTAGCAGTAAGGCAGTCCCTGGGAAATATCCCACCCTCTGATTCCACCACCTCAACCAAGCTTCACAATCATCATTTCTGTGTACAGTATTAAATTGTTTGTTTAAAACTTATAGTGTGTATGTGTGTGTGCTACATATATATATAGCCTTTTGTCTGGCGAAAAAAACTCCCTCCCTCTCCCCCATTTACATTAATTCTTATGGGGAAATTGGATTCGCTTAACATCATTTAGCTTAAAGTAGCATTTTTCAGGAACATAACTACAATGTGAAGCGAGGAGTTACTGTAATTGAAAGTGTTAAGCAGCCTTAGCTATAGGCATCACTTCCAGCACTACCATGACACTAACTGTAGCTGACAGTAACTGTACATGACATAGTTACGAGTTACAAGAGATACCTTATGTGTGTAAATGAGAGGGAGAGAAATCTCTGACATACAGTTAAATATTCTGAAAAGTAATTTCTCTATACACAAGCAGTGTTGATTTCAGTGTTCATAAAGTTAACAAGGGATAGCTACAAAGGAACGAACAAATGGTTCGAGTAGTATGCTCTCATGCCTTTGGCAGTGACCTATGCTCAGTGTTTCAAAGAAAAGTGAAATGCCCTTTCTTTCTCTTTTTATAATACCTCTAGTGAATTGTGCAATACTTTCCTATCGGGTAGGGGTGAGTGGGGAATCTTTTCCTGACATTAGCTAAACAATCTGGTTCTTTCCTGAAGCATCAAAACTGATAACTCTCATTTTGTTCTAGCTGTAGTAGTGAACTGCGGATGATATATTTATTTCATATATCTAATCTTTTCTGAATTTTATTAAGCTATTTACCTCAGTATCCTGTGGCAGTGAATTACTTTTGTTAATTATGTTGCATTAGACTTCATGTATTTGAACAGTGCTGCTGTTTCATTTTATAAAGTGCGCACAAGTGTGTATTCAAATGGTTTCTCTACCACTCATTTTTACATTCTTGTCTCCATGTTAAATATTTAGACTTCTTTAAAGATGGAGCCCCTATCACATGCACATCCCTATGTTTTGTTGACCTTCTTTAGACTTTTCTGTTTGCTGTGGAACTATGGTATACTGCAGTAATGGGGGTATGAAACTATCCTGGAAAGAGACATATGTGGGGAAGTTCAGTACTACTGAAGTAAAACTTGAACTGAGGATAAAGCAATAGAATATATTGGGATGCAAATCCCAGTGCATAAAAAAACAAACTATGTGATATATTATAGCCTTCTAGATCAAAATAGTACACAATATTGAGAGAGATCACATGCCATCAAACTGCTAAAACAGGAATGTACAAATTCAAATATTTACTGCCCTAATTTCACATTGGGACATAGTTTGGAGAAGCAACGCTGTAACAATTGAAAGTTTGTTTTTAAAAATAGTTTTTTGTTTGTGCTTCTTTGCTCTTTTCTCAATGATTCATTCAGATTTTGCTACTTGGTTTTTAGGTTGTCAGATTCCATCCTATTTAAATACTTTAGTGTGTATTCTGATAGGTTAATAACATCTTCATCTTCATCTCTGTTTATTTTGGATAAAATCAAGCAGAAACTGTCGTACTGTCTTAAACTTGTGCATTCAACCTTTTACACTTAAATGTGTGTAACTGTGTTCTGTAACTTTCATTCTTCTTTAATTTAGTCTCGTAACCTCTCATCATTATTTTCCTTGTGCGTGTGACATACATAGAATGGACTATAATAGTAATTTTTGTATTTAAAGTACACACGTTCTAATTATATAGTATCAGAGGGGTAGCCGTGTTAGTCTGGATCTGTAAAAAGCAACAAAGAGTCCTGTGGCACCTTATAGACTAACAGACGTACTGGAGCATAAGCTTTCTTGGGTCTGACGAAGTGGGTATTCGCCCACGAAAGCTTATGCTCCAATACGTCTGTTAGTCTATAAGGTGCCACAGGACTCTCTATTGCGTTCTAATTATAATAATTTGTATATACAGAATATGCATATTAGACTGCATCTTAAAATTGGAGCCCTGAGCGATACAAAATGTATATCCGCGGATAGAAAGCTGATATCTGCGGAGCTGCAGGGCTCCAGTGACAATGAACAAGACCAGCAGGACTATGGCCAGTGACTGGGCCAGGAACTGCAGCGGCAACAGCAGCAGCACGTTGGGCCACCGCTCGTAGGAGCCAGCATCCAGCCTGGGCAGCTCCAGCATGGCTGTGCTTCCCCAAGCCCTGCCCACTGGGCCGGGCACCAGGTTCACTGGCAGCTATCACTGGTCATGTGTGCAAGCAGCTCACAGGCCCTGAGACAGGAGTCTCACACCGCTGCGAATGGCAGCCCAACATGCTGCTGCTTTTGACATTGCTGTTCCTAGCCTGGTCACTTGCCATGGCCCAGCCCTGCTAGTCTTGCTCATTGTTGCGAGAGCTCTGCAGCTTCATGGGTATCCGCTTTATATCCGTGGATATACATTTTGTATCCACGCCGAGCTCTACTTAGAATTTCACTAAAATGCTAATTTGATTTCACTACAATGCTAATTCTATACTTATATTAACGGGAGCAATTTTTGTAGTATCTTTTTAATAGAACAACAGTATCTTGATGGAAAGAAACAGAAAATAAATATTTTAAGATTAGATATGAAAAGACTGTCTTTGCAAAACTAGTTTGGTAAAGAACAGAGTCTGGATATGTGTTGGTTTTTTCAGAAGTTCTAGATGGCTCAATTCTGTCTTTTATGATAGTTCGAGAACCCGTATCAGACCAGTGTTACCAAATCTGAAGAATTTGTTCCCACCTTTGAAGTATCCTGAAAATCTTTTAGAATATCTTTCTTTATCCTCAAAATTTAGTATGTGACCCCAAGTTTTATCTATTTCACCACCTTCAAACTGGGCTCTGAATACAGAATTACACCTCTACCCCGATATAACGCTGTCCTCGGGAGCCAAAAAATCTTACCGCGTTATAGGTGAAACCGCGTTATATTGAACTTGCTTTGATCCACCGGAGTGCGCCCCCCCACCCCCCCGGAGCGCCGCTTTACTGCGTTATATCCGAATTCGTGTTATATTGGGTCGCGTTATATCGGGGTAGAGGTGTATTAATTTCCTTGTTGACATTTTAATGGTGGTCACCACCAGAATTTTTCACAAATGTAATGACTTTATCTTCATAACACTGTTGTCAGATAAGATGGTATTATCTCCATTTCACAGATGGGAAGTAGAGGCACAGAGAGACTAACCAAATTCTTGGTGCCCTACTTGAGATATCTAGGGCCTGTTTTTTTCCAGAGTATTTAGTATTATAAAATACTTCATATGTTCAGAGCAGAGCTATCATTGACATCATTTTGCTGTGAGTGCTTAGTACTTCTGCAAATCAGACCCCGGGGTCTCAATTTGGGCACCCAGAACATGAGGAATGTGAAAAATTTGCTTAAATGACTTGTCCAACATGTCTTTCAACTTCTGCAACAGCCTCATGGACTACAGTGGGGTTGAAACCTTTAGACTTACAGACAGATGTCTACCACTACGCTCATAGTATCTGATAACAGTTGTAGGTTGTCCACCTCTGTGACTGGACCAACCACTAGAGAGGGAGATAAAATCTACATTTTGCCAGCGATTTTTACAGCTATTTGCAGACAGCATCAGAAGAATTTCAAAATTTGGTTGTATTCTATTCTTGGTTCTGGAGGGGAGAGTGTTCTAGTGCATGGGTTCCCAAACTGTGTTACGTGTACCACTGGTCATATGTGAGTATATTGGAAGTGACCCTCTACAACAGGCTGGTCTGTCACCTTTAAGGTGTAATTGGGTTTGGGGCCAACAAACCCACCACTGTTCCATGACGTGGCCTCTTTTAAGGAAACAGGTATTCAAGGGAGTAGCAAACTAGTTGGGCAGTGGGGTCAGATGTTAATCATGTATTTACCTCCATAACATGATAAAACTCAGGTGCTGGGTGACTCCAAGAGTCACAGGGCAGACAGCCTGGAGAAGAGAATTTGTAGGAGAGCATCAAGTCAGATCAGGGGTTCTCTGGCTTGGGAACCAGAAGGGAGACTGGTGGGCTGGGGAAGCCTGCCTGAATCACAGCACAACCCAAGGAGGGCTGTGCGGCCCCAGAACCAAGGGAAAGAAGTGCATGAGTTCAAGGACCAAGGGAGGCTGTGTGGAATGGGATTGGAATCTGGATACTGGTGGGGTGCGGAAGTATGCTTGAATCACAGCACGGCCCCATAAAGGAGGGCTGTGGAATCCCTCAACCAAGAGAAAGGAGTTGTGAATTTGAGGGACCAGGGTACTCGAGTTATTTACTCATTGTAGACAGAGCTGCTCTCCCTGGTACTGCTGGTCTCTTTTGCACTCTCCTTTTTCTCTTTAGTTTTATCTCAGTTCCTTGACTAGATTCTTATGTCCATATTAAACTTTCCTCCCTTGCCACCACTTCAAGGCCCCCTACTGTTGTTGTTACTGTAGCATCCTCCTTTTCTAACTGTCAAGGAACTTTCTTACAATATTTCATCCTTTCTCCTCTATCTAGGACATCACCCAAATCATTCCAGTTTCTGCTTTAATAATAATAGAAAAAAAATCATCCCATATATATTACATTATACTTCACATATTATTTGGATGGGAAGAGTGAGTAGGTTCTTTCTAGGCTGCTGTCATTCTGTAAATCTAACTTGTAGGCATGGCACATATCATGTGATACCAGAACTCAAAGCCCAGAATCCCCTCTTCTCCTGCAGTCCCTCTTAATTAATGAATTATATCTACGTGCCAGCATAAACCTGGGCCTCATAGATGTGCTGCAACGAATTGGATTTTTTTTAGCTGAGTTATAACTGGAACCTGTTCAATTTTACAAAAAGTGGTGATGACAGATGTCTGACTCTCATCCATGGTCTCTGATTAGAGTTCATAAAACATTAGTTGTTAACTTTCTGGGGTGAAGTTTTTAACTTGCTGGGGTGTATATCCCTATGGAGAGGAAGAATAGTCCCAGTGGTAAGGGCCTGTGACTCTGGAAATATGGGCTCAATTCCCTGCTCTGTCACAGACTTCCTGTGCGACTAAAGCAAGTCATATAGGGCCCAATTTTTAAAAGTATTTAGGTGCCCAAATGTGCAGATAGGCACCTAGTGGGATTTTCAAAAGCACTGAGGTGTCTGACACTAGTTACCTATCTACATCTTTGTGCTCTCTGGGACGGTATGGACAGACCTTTCATTTGTTCCCAGGGTCTTGGATTTCATTTAAACCAAAACCAAAACATCTATTATGGTTTCAAAGGAAACCGTCAAAATGTGAATTTACTGTGACTGGGACAGAAATGTCTGCCTGAGTTTGCAGAGATCCTGGAGCAGCTCTGAGTGTTGTGAATTGCCCCATTCATCTCAATGGGCATTAATAAAGATTTTTTTTGATGCTTTAAAAGTTATGTTTCACTGCATATTAAAGCATGCCGGAAAGGTGAGGAAATATATTCTGAAGATATACGCTAGCATTTCTTAAATTGGGAGTGCATGAAGGACTAGCTGGCGCAGAGAGAGAATAGAAATATAGGTATAGGATAAAATATTAAATTTAACATAAAATAAATACAAGGAACACTGTACTGATTCATTATTAATTTTCATATTAAATATAACTTCAGTTTTAAAATATAAATTAGGCTGTTTGCAGTATCTACAGTTTGTTGCCCTGGCGTTTTGCAGAAACTAAAAGACCTTGCTAAAGAATTTAGATCCAGCTTGCTGCAGGGCTTGTGTGTATAGATGCATAATTTGTATATATTGTTCGCACTTAGCATACTTTGTATTCTGCTTGCACATTCTTCTGCAGCTTTCCTCTACAGCTTTCCTCAATATATTCAGACTGTAGTGAGAAGTGGTTTACAATGAATGTCACAAATTTTGTTGTTTTAGTTAAATAACATTAGGTATGGGACATCAGAAGAGATAATTATATGGTTGTGATGATTGCTGCCTTGTTTTTAGGGTTCTGATGATTGCCTTGTAAAAATCTGGGCAACAGATGATGGAAGGTTGTTGACAACTTTAAGAGGACATGCAGCTGAAATATCTGACATGGCTGTGAACTATGAGAACACCATGATTGCTGCAGGGAGCTGTGATAAAATGATCAGAGTTTGGTGTCTTCGAACATGTGCACCCTTAGCAGTTTTGCAGGGTCACAGTGCATCCATAACATCACTACAGGTAACAATCTTTCTTTCTTTCTACAAATCACATAAGTGAGGAAGTGGATTGCAGCAATAACAGTTTTTTTCTGTGAAGTTTGTTTTAGTAAGAAATGTGCAACAGGTAATTCAATTGTAAAGGATGGACAAGGAGCTTTGAAAAATTGAGTGGTCCCTTTAGGTTTTTTTTTTTTTTATGTCATAAATGTGTGACAGACTCAAGACATGATTTTTGTCCCGAAGATCTGATCCCGAAGATTCTGTTCTGATTCTGCAAAAACACATGCTTCCCTTTATGCACATGTATAGTCCTGTTGAAGTCAGTGGGACTACTTGTATATAAAGTTAGGTACGTAAGTCTTTGCAGGACCAACACCTAAGTTATGCACAAGTGATGATAAATATTGGGTGTGGTAGAGAGAAGATTGTCAAGCATTAAAAGAACAAGTTCATTAGATGATTTGTTTAATAATTCACAGCACTTGTCATTTATAAAAGAGAGCTTATTGTAAGGCTGTTTCTATTCCTTATATTTGTAAAGGTCTTTCCTTGGGTGCTTGTCCCTATTGGTGTTTCACTCTAGGTGCACATGCACCCAAGATTGGAGATTTTTTGCTAGCAGTGCCTATTTCATCTGTGCATACTTGGACGGAGATGTAGCTCTCGTTTTTTTTTTTTTTTTTTTCCAGTTCAGTATCTTTGGACTGTATTTTTAAAAGAGAACTTAAATGTTTGGGCAAAATAAAATCCATACCCCTCCTTCTTTTGTTTAGTATTATGTGAATTGATTATGCTAAAATCTCCCAGCTTCAGATATTGTGAAGTGAGCACTTCCCTCTCAGTGATGACTCTACTTGCTGCCTTTTTTGTTTGAGGGGACATGAGACTTGCCTAAAGTGCGGTATTTGTAGGTTATTTTCCGGAAGAACAAGCAATTCCAGGGAGATGAGGCTAAAAATGTGGGGGTTTTGTTTTTTGTTTTTTCCCCTCTCCAAGTGGTCAGCCTCAAATTTGGGCCCACCTGACGCCACTGTACAATGGACAGAAGAGCCAGAGTGTGCTTCTTTCAGCTTGGCATTGGTTAGCTCCAGAGCGCATGCAGTTAAGCTTACCTTAAAGGATAGGAGGAGCCAGGGGAAAGTAGAAGCGAAAAGTTAAACACCCTCCCAAGGAAATGAGACAAAGCTCCCCTTATATCCTCCTCCTCCTCCTCCTTCTTCTCCTTCTTGAAATTGCCTCTTCGTTCCAAGATGAGTGAAGCTCCACAACCTGGTGCAGGTACAGATGGAGCATTGAAAGAGTGTGGAACCAGCACTGCGGCACTGATGTCATAGGACCCTATGATCATGCCCAGTACTAAGTCTCTTGTTACAGTACCCACCATCGGCATCAGCTGCTACCACATCATTGATACCAATTGATGCATTGTAGAAAGCAGATCAGTACTGAGTGCTTCATCAACAGTAAAGAGAATGATCCAGCTTCACAGTACTGATTCAATGCGTGGTATTAGGGGACCTACAAATGTCTGAGCCCAAATCCCCATTGCTGTCAGGAGGCTTACATTTATCTCCAGTACAGGACTCAGTTACTTCCTCAGTACGAATCTCCTCCCTGCTACTAATCTTAAGAGAGCGACAGCTTTATTTCAGTCCCATTCCCACTGTTCCTCCTCTGGAGTCAGATGTATCATATTCATTGTCTGACTCCCAGAACAGAGTGAGCAGTTCACTTACATGTTTCCCTACAGCCTGTTCATAAGACCATAAGAACAGCCATACTGGGTCAGACCAATGGTCCATCTAGCTCAGTATCCTGTCTTCTGACAGGGGCCAGTGCCAGATGAACAGAAGAGGGCAATTCCATTTGATCCATCTCCTGTGGTCCAGTCCCAGCCTCAAATTTTGGCTCAGAAAGGTAGTCCAAGATGTCCCATTATTCCAGATAAAGGGATTATCAGGCTCCTCAGATGCCCTGATATCCATCTCCCTGAGGGCCCCCCCCCCTTTTTTTTTCCAGTACAGTGCTGTTCAGTGGCCAAATTGGGAACCTAGGGACTCTTATAGAGGACCTCCTTTCCAGTATCCTCTCACAGAGAGTGATGAAGAGAAAGAAGCAGAAGTCCGCTAAGCCTCGTGAGTCTTCTGTGCATACTCAATATCAGGAGGAACTCTGAAGGAAAAGACTAGCTCAGCCTCTGAAGTCCTTTCCTTGTCTTCTGTGGATGAGGCAGTGATACCAGCCTCACTATTATGTACTGACTACTTTAAGAGCTTTTAAGAACTCATGAAGAGGGTAGTGAATTTGTTCCAAATCCTGTTAGAGGAAGTCCTGAGAGGCTCTTTATAAACTATTAGACATCCTTCATACTATTATGCTGGGGCAAATCATGCTTCTGATTAATGATGCTCACTTGGAGCCTGCAAAGACTGTATGGCATACTCCTGCTATTATTTATTCTTCTTCTAAAAAGACTGAGAAGAAATATTATTTTCCTGCAAAAGAAGCTGAATACTTGTACTTCCATCCAGTACTATGCTATCTTTTGATAGCTGCAGCTAATGAGAGAAATAAACAGTACTATTCTAAGAGAGCCCCATTTAATACTAATGTAAAGCATTTAGACTTTTTGGACAAAAACTGTTCTGTTGTAAGTCTGCAGTTTCAAATTTCTAATTACCAGGTTCTCATGGCAAAGTATGATTTTCACAACTATAATAAATTCACAAATTTTGTTCACAAGTTGCCAAAGGAATACAGGGAGCCATCTCGGTCATTGATAATGAAATGTCATTTAATAACAAGACCTTCATTACAGGCTTCCTTATATGTGGCAGATACCACTTCATGCTCTTTGGTAACCGCTATCATGATGTGTTGGTCATTGTGGCTTAAGTCTTTGAGTATTCTGAAAGAAGTCCAAGCCATAGTGAATAACCTTCCATTAGGGCACCCTGATCTTTTCAGTGAGAGAACAAATGGGTCCCTCCACTCTTTTAAGGATTCTCATGCTGCCTTATGTTCTTTAGACATTTATACTCCAATAATAAAAAGGAAATATGGTAAACTTCAATCTTACCCTAGACAGAGGACAACTCCGCCCTCCTTTTACTAGCTGAGGTCTCCAGAACCTCGAAGGAAAAGTCAGAAACTACAGAAGAGAAATCTGTCTGCTTTCTCTTTGCAGTCTGTGCTGACCAGCAAGCATCCCTTTTGATGGGATTGTGGAGAGCTGCAAAATAATCATTCCTCTAGATCTGGCTGCTGCTCCTTTTTCCCAGACTCCTATTGGAAACTTTCTTTTTTCCAGTATGGGAGAGCATAAAATGCTGTAATAGACAAGGGGATGTTAAAAATTATTACAACTGTTCATGCGATTCAATTCCATGCTTTTCCCGCTCCCCACCCACCTTCCCTATTCCTTTTCAGGAACCCCTCTCAAAGGAGACTTCTTGTCCAGAAAGAGGATTCTCTCCTTCCTTTCTGAGCAATAGAAGCTGTGCCTCATTAACACCAAAGCGAAGTTTTTTTACTTCAAATATTTTCTTGTACCCAAGAAGATGGGAGGTTGGAGGTCAATCCTGGACCTTAGAATGCTCAGCACTTTCATTCACCATTTGAAATTTAAGCATAATACTGTTGTTAGATCTGGGAGATGGGTTTACAGCTGTTGACCTCCAGAATTATTTCCACATAAATATATTATCTTGTACACAAGAGATTTCTGATTTGTGATTGGTCCAAATCATTACCTATTTAGGGTTCTTTCTCTTTGGCCTGACACTGGCACCAGGGGTATTTATCAAACGGTGGCTGCTTTCCTAAGATAACAGGGCACGATAGACTGTTTATATCTGGGCGACTGGCTTCTCAAGCGAAAGTCCTATCAAGAAGTTCAAAACTCTATGTGAATGGCTCCCCAGCTTTTCCAGACTCTCTGTTTGAGAGTAAAAAAAGAAAAGTCAGTTGTAACACCAACAGAATGTATAGAGTTTACTGGCCTGATACTGTATTCCAGGACAGCAAAAGAGTACTTACCTCACAACAGATTCCAGACTATATCCAGCCTCATCATCCAACTTCAAGTGATTCTTCTTCGAGTGATTGCTCATGCGTATTCCACAGTAGGTGTGCATGCTCGCCACGTGCACCGGTGCCGGAAGTTTTCCCCCTAGCAGTACTCGTAGGGCGGGAGAGCCCCCTGCAACCCCTGGAGTGGCGCCTGCCAGATGCGGTATAAGGGGAGCTGTGCGCTCCCCCCACCCTCAGTTCCTTCTTGCCACCAGTGAAAGTGCGTCGGAACTGCTTAGCTCCAGCCTTGCTGCAGCTTGTCCCCAGAACGGTTCGTTTGGTAGTACCTGTAGTCAGTTCAGTTTTCAGTGAAGTTTACTTAGTTAGTGAGCCCGGGCCGGAGCATGCCCCGGGATTTAAGTCGTGCGGCTCCTGTGGGTGTTCTATGCCAAGGAGTGACCCGCACACAGACTGTTTGCGCTGCTTAGGAGAAACCCATATCAGCGAAAGGTGCAAGATCTGCAAGTTGTTCAAGCCCCGGACTAAAAAAGAAAGGGACATTAGACTCCGGGCCATCCTGATGGAGTCGGTGCTGGCCCCGACCCCAGCACGCCACTCCGATCCAGTACCCGGCACCGCAGCATCGGTACGCGGAGATCCTCCGGTACATTCGACTAGTCGGCACCGCTCCCCTTCCACAGGGCATGCCAAAAGGACCAGAAAGACTCCCTCTTCGCAAGGGAAGTCTGGGACAGAGACTAGGCCAATGTCGGGTAATCCTCGGTCCCCATCAGGCCCTAGACCTCCGACTCACATGGAGCGGAGTAGCCCGGCCTCTTCGGAGCAGGCCTCTCCGGATGTCTGGATGCCATCTGCGCCCGAAGTCCTTCAGGCGGCTAATGACGTCATGTCCATGCCGGTGACGGGAGCCCCGCTGATGTTGGTCCCACGCTCAAGAGGCAAGCCACCACTGGGATTGCCGCAGTCGCCACCGGCCCGGTACCAGTCTCAGTCGAGGAAACATTCCCGACACCGCTCACCGCCCAGTGACCGTTCCCAGTCCAACGCATAGGGTCCATGTGGATCGCCCTCGACGCCGGCTAGACTGTCTTCACGGCGCAAGCACAGACGAGACTGCAGCGGATGTCTCCAACGGTCCTTGTCTCGAAGGCGGTACCGCAGTCGGTCAAGGCATGACCGTTGACGCCATTCCCGCTCGGAATCCCGCTCAAAGTCTCCGCCAAGGCCGGCTCCTCACCGTCACAGGTCTGCCCGTCGAGACTGCTCGCAGAGCAGCTACTACCGTCGGTGCCATTCTCCTGCTTCGAGGTCGCGGTCCCGTGGTCGACGTAGATCCCGGCACCGCCGCCACTCCCGGTCTGAAGGCAGCAGCGTGTCATCCGCCAGCCTGACCTCCGCTCACAGTCGCCCGTTTACAGGCCAGGCTAGCTAGCCTGATGGGCCAGCCCCGCCGGTGCCTCAGGGAGTGCCATGGCACCGTGCGTTGTGGCCACCCCAGTGGTACCAGTGGGCATCGTGGCCTCCGGTGCAGCCCCCAGTGGGGGCTCACTCAGTGGCCGGGGCATCGGAAGCACTATCGGCCTCCATCCCTAGATCGCCGAGGAAAGAGTCGACGGACTCACTTCCTCAGTACCGTGCCCGGAGTCCGACCAGGTGGTGGACCCTCTGGTGCTGGCCGACACCCAAAGCACCGCACCGGCCACCTCCCCCCGTCCGGAGGAGCTGATTGCGGCCCTTTCCTCCTCCGTCCCGCAGGAGGACTACCGGGCCCATCAAGAATTACTAAAAAGGGTGACAGCAAGCCTCCATCTCCAGGCAGAGGAAATGGAGGAGCTCTCAGACTCCCCGTTCAATGTTCTGTCCCCCTCGGCACTGGGCAGGGTGGCCTTGCCACTCCACAAAGGAGTGGCGAGAATTTCAAGTGCCCTGTGGCAAACACCAGCCTCGTTGGCTCCCACCTCTAAGAAGGCGGAGCACAAGTACTTTGTACCCACTAAGGGGCACGAGTATCTGTATACCCACCTGGCTCCCAACTCCTTGGTGGTCGAGTCGGTCAACCACAGGGAGCGACGGGCAGCCAGCCCTGACCCCAAAGAACAAAGACTCTCGGAGGCTGGATGCTTTCGGGAGAAAAATGTATTTGTCGTCAAGCTTCCAGCTGAGAGTAGCAAACCATCAGGCTCTCCTGGGTCACTACGAGTTTAATCTCTGGGGATCCCTCCCCAAGTTCGAGGACTCCCTCCGGAAGCACAATAGAAAGGAGTTTAAGGCGCTCGTGGAGGAAGGGGCAGCTGCCACAAGGGCGTCTCTGAAGGCCACTTCGGATGCAGCGGACACGGCTGCACGGTCCACGGCTTCGGCGGTGTCCATAAGACGGGCGTCCTGGCTTCTGCTCTCTGGGCTATCTAGCGAAGTGCAGTCATCAATGCAGGATCTCCCTTTTGACAGGAAGGCGCCGTTTGTGGAGGAAACGGACACAAGGCTGCACGGCATGAAAGACTCCCGCACAACCCTCCAGACCCTGGGTCTCTATGTCCCTGCTCCGGCAAAACCCAAGTTCAAGCCACAGCAGGCTCCCGCCCAGGCTGCCCTCCCAAAATACGAGGCCGCCCATAAAAAGCAACGGGACTATAAGAAACGCCCGCAAAGACAATACCGGCCTGTCCCCCAGCCTGGGTCCTCTAAGGGCAAGCAGGCGGGTAAAAGGCGGTTTTGACGGGACGCTTGGGGGTACCCCGCCAGTTTTCAGCAGGGATCCATCGCCAACAAAGCTCCCTTTTTCCAATTGATTGTGTGCGTTCCTCCCGGAATGGTCACGGCTCACCTTGGATCGTTGGGTCCTCAACACCATCTCCCAAGGTTACACCCTCCAGTTTACCTCCTACCCGCTCAACCACCCCCTGACCCCGCCCCTCTCAGGGGACCCATCACACGAGGCTCTGCTCGAGCAGGAGGTCGGGAGGCTCCTAGAACTAGCAGCGATAGAGGCGGTGCCCACGGAGTTCCTGGGCAAGGGGTATTACTCCCAGTATTTCCTTATCCCGAAGGCCAAAGGGGGGCTCAGACCCATACTGGACCTGCGAGATCTGAACCAGTACTTGGTAAAACTCAAGTTTTGCATGGTTTCCCTGGCCTCCATCATCCCTTCCCTGGATCCCAGGGATTGGTACGCGGCCCTAGATCTACAGGACGCATACGTCCACATATTAGAGGGGCACAGGCAGTTCCTCCGTTTTGTAGTGGGAGAGAATCACTACCAATTCACGGTCCTCCTGTTTGGTCTGTCCACTGCCCCCAGGGTTTTTACAAAATGCCTGTAGGTAGTAGCAGCCTACCTCAGGCGCCAGTGGGTCCAGATAGTCCCCTATCTGGACGAGTGGCTGGTCAAGGGCACTTCCCGATCACAGGTGAGGGATCATGTGGCACTCCTCCTGTCCACATGCACTGCCCTGGGCCTGTTGGTAAACAACACCAAGTCCACGTTAGTCCCGGTCCAACGTGTAGAGTTTATCGGGGCGCTCCTGGGCGCAACGTTGGCCAGGGCCTTTCTCCCCCCAGACAGGTTCGAGACCCTGAAAGGGCTCATCGACTCGATCGTAAGGTTCCCGGTGACGACAGCCAGGTCCTGCCTACAGCTGCTAGGTCACATGTTGGCGTGCACGTATGTGGTCCGCCATGCCAGGCTCAGGATGAGGCCCCTCCAACTCTGCCTGGCCTCGCAGTTCTCCCAAGCCACGGACAGGTTGGACAAGGTCCTCACCATGCCGAACTCGGTGACCGCCTCCCTACGGTGGTGGTCCACACCGAGCAACATGCTCCGGGGGGTCCTGTTCAGGGACAGGGCCCCGTCCGTGGAGCTGGTGTCCGATGCATCGGACCTGGGCTGGGGAGCCCATGTGGGGAATTTTCAGACCCAAGACTTATGGTCTCCGCAAGACCTGACCCTTCACATAAACATCAAGGAACTCAGGGCGGTGCGGCTGGCGTGTACAGCCTTCCGCTCACACCTGAAGGGCAAGATAGTCAGGGTTCTCACGGACAACACGGTCTTGATGTTCTATATCAACAGGCAAGGCGGGGCCTGATCTTCTGCCCTCTGCCACGAAGCCCTCAGTCTGTGGGACTTCTGTATAGCCCACAACATCCACCTAAAAGCCTTTCACCTACCGGGCGCCCGGAACGTGAGGGCGGATCGCTTGAGCAGGGATTTTTTCTCTCAGCAAGAGTGGTCTCTACACCCGGAAGTGGCCCTCCAGGTGGACCTATTCGCGACCTGACAGAACCGACGATGCCCTCGGTTCTGCTCCAGAGGGGGCCTAGGGAGGGGCGCTATCTCTGATGCCTTTATCCTGTCCTGGTAAGGCCAACTCCTATACGCTTTTCCCCCGTTCCTGCTGATCAGCAGGGTCCTAGAGAAAATAAAGACGGACAAGGCCAGGGTCCTCCTCATTGCCCCGGCATGGCCCAGGGAGCACTGGTACGGGACCCTCTTGGGCCTGGCGGTGGCTCCGCCGTGGCTGTTGCCACTCTGCCCGGACCTGCTCTCTCAGGACCGGGGCAGTCTCCTCCACCCCAACCTCGAAGCTCTTCACCTCACGGTGTGGCTGCTCAGTGGCTAGGTGGCAAGGAGAGGACCTGCTAAGCTCCGGTTCAGTGCATCCTCCTTGAGAGTAGACTGCCCTCCACTCGCCGGTCCTACATGGCGAAGTGGTCTCGTTTTGCTAGGTGGGCGACCGACCAAGGTGTATCCCCAACGGCTGCCCCGATCCCGCTTATCCTTGATTACCTCCTCCACCTGAGGACCCAGGGCCTGGCGCCCTCATCAGTCAGGGTGTATCTGGCAGCCATATAGGCTTTCCATCCCCCAGTGCAAGGACACCCGGTGTTCTCCATGCTATGACTGGCCGGTTCCTTAAGGGTTTGGACCGACTTTACCTGTATTCTAAGCCCCTGGTACCGCAGTGGGACCTAAATCTGGTGCTGGTTCGGCTTACGGAGCCCTCGTTTGAGCCGCTGGCCACATGTTTCTGGTCTCACCTCTCATGGAAGGTGGCCTTCCTGGTTGCTATCACGTTGGCCAGGCGGGTCTCGGAGCTCAGGGCCCAGACCTCCGAGCCGCCGTACACGATCTTTCATAAGGACAAGGTCCAGCTCCGCCCACACCCCATGTTCTTCCCAAAGGTGGTCTCCGCCTACCACATGGGTCAGGACATTTTTCTACCAGTCCTTTGCCCCCAACCCCACGCGACTAATGAGGACCGCTGCCTCCACACGCTCGATGTGAGGCGGGCTCTGGCTTTCTACCTCGAGCGAACCAAGCCATTCAGAATGTCCTCGCAGCTGTTTGTCACCTCAGCTGAGTGCGCGAGAGGCCAACCGATTTCCACTTAGTGGCTGTCCAACTGGATCACTTCGTGCATCCGCTCCTGTTATGAGCTGGAGGGTGTTCCCCCGTTTCCCTCCCCCCCTCCCCCCGCCATTAGGGCATACTTGACCGGCTGCCTTTGTGGCCCACGTCCCTATTCAGGACATTTGTAGGGCCGCCACGTGGTCTTCGGTTCACACGTTCACCTCGCACAATGCAATAGTCTCCCAAACCAGGAATGACGCCGGGTTCGGCAGGGCGGTACTCCGTCCCGAGAACTTGTGAACTCCTACCCACCTCCAGCAGATACAGCTTGGAATCACCTACTGTGGAATACACATGAGCAATCACTCGAAGAAGAAAAGGCAGTTTTTCCGTAAATGGTGTTCTTCGAGATGTGTTGCTCATGTCTATTCCACATCCTGCCCTCCTTCCCTGCTGCCGGAGTTGACTGGCAAGAAGGATCTGAGGGTGGGGGTATAAAGGCGCAGCTCCCTTTATACCGCGCCAGGCAGGCGCCACTCCAGAGGTCGGGGGGGGGGCGCTCCTCCCCCCACGGGTACTGCTAGGGAAAAACTTCCGGCACTGGTGCACGTGGTGAGCACGCACACCTACTGTGGAATAGACTTGAGCAACATATCTCGAAGAACGCCAGTTACGGAAAAAGGTAACTGCCTTTTCTGCAAATTACAGTAAGATCTTGCCTCAGTCTAATGGGTCCCATGGCCTCTTGCGCTTCCATGACACTGCATGCGAAACTGCATCTACTTTGGATATAAGCTTGGTTGAGGACACTGTATGCCCTGAGCAAACACAGTCTGGACATGATTGTATCAGTTCCACAAAAGATTCTCTTCCCTTTCAATTTGTGGAAAACCTGAATGCAGTTTGTATTGAAGTTTCTTTTGTTCTACCCCTTCCAATAAGAACGATAGCAACAGATGCATATAGAGTCTAGAAGAGTCACTGTTACATATATCAATATCCTGGAGCTCAGAAGAGTTTACAGCATATGCATACACTTCTTGCCAATGATTCAAGGTCAGCCTAGTCAGATCATGACCAACATGATTACAGTATTTTATATAAACAAGCAGAGAGCACAGTCATCTCTTCTGTGCTCATAGGCAATAAGCTGTAAACTCCTCTGGGCTCCAGGATATTGATATATATCAATATATATAACTGGCCAGGTCTGCCGAGCACATTAGCAGATAACCTCAGCAAATAATTTTCCACAGAACATGAATGGGAGATTCAGAAGTCTGTTGTTCAGTTCATTTTCCACCAGTGGTGATGACCGGCAGTAGATTTGTTTGCAACAGACAGGAACAAGAAATGTCAAAAGTTTTTGTTCCAGAGGGGGTCAGAATCCAAACTCTTTGGTTGATATGTTTTTAATTTTTGCAGGAAAATCAAACAGGAAAAGGCAGTAATTATCTTAGTAGTTCCTTCGTGGCTCATACAGTATTGGTTTCCAGAACTACTTTGCTTCTCCACTTATCCTCTGATTCAATTATTTCTGCTGTTGGACTTCTTGACTCAGAACATGAGAATCGTCAGTAAGCCTCTTGACTCAGAACATGGGAATCATCAGTAATCCTGATCCATCTCAACCTAACCACATGTTTTTTGGATGGATGTCAGAACTAGAAAAGATATGTTCTTCAGAGGAGCAAACTATTCTGATCAACAGTAGAAAAGATTCTACAAGAAAAGTGTACAATACAAAAAGTGGTAGAGATTTGTGGCTTAGTGTGAACTTGTGCTTCTAGAGTCCTAAATACATTATATTTTGGACTATATCCTTTCGCCAAAGACCTTGGAGAACTCACTCAGCTCTCTTAGGCCTGGTCTACACTACGACTTTAATTCGGATTTAGCTGCGTTAATCCGAATTAACCCTTCACCCGTCCACACTACAGAGCCAGTTAATTCGAATTAAAGGGCACTTAAAATCGATTTCTGTACTCCACCTCGACGAGCGGAGTAGAGCCTAAATCGATTTTGTTAATTCGAATTAGGGTTAGTGTGGCCGCACACCACCGAATTACTGTGTTTAAATTAATGGGGTAGTGTGGCCGCACACCACCGAATTAATGTGGTTAAAAACCGAATTAAGGTGCTTAGTGTGGCCGCGCACAATCGAATTTATACAACCTGTTTCCCAAATTCGAATTATCTAAATTCGGATTAATCCTGTAGTGTAGACATACCCTTAGGGTACATCTGATGGCTATTAGTGCCTTCCACCCTCATGTAGATAGCTCATTGTTCTTCTTTGAGATGTGTTGTCCCTATGTGTATTCCGTGATCAGCCTTTCTTCCTCTCTGCTTTGGACTCTTCCTGTACTCTTTGGAATCTGTGGTAGAAAAGGGGCTCAAGTGGCAGTTGGTCACACACTGCTCTTTAGCAGAAATCTCTGGTGCATGCGCAACTAGAGTGGAATACATATAGGACAAAACATCTTGAACTCCAGTTACTGTACAGGTAAGTAACTTTTTTTTTATGTTTGGGTTTGCATGTAGACTTGTAGGACTAGGGGATTCATCCATGAGGATTGTTTTAGTGTGGGAAGATAATCCTTCTGACGAACTTTACAATATTTTACCAGTTGGTGTTGCTACCATGTGATTTTTTCCCCCCTACTATGTGACCTTTTCCTTTAGTAGTGTTGGGTACTACTTGAGTTTTCAATAAAGACTGAATAATTAGGGTCATTTGTTTGTTTGAGACTGGGACAGCAGTTGAACAAATACTTTTTTTTAACCTGTGGGGGTTTTTGTTTGTTTTTTTCCTCCAGTTTTCTCCATTGTGCAGTGGATCAAAGAGATATCTGTCTTCAACTGGAGCAGATGGAACAATATGTTTTTGGCTGTGGGATGCTGGCACCCTTAAAATAAAGTTAGTTGTGTTTTACATGTTCTTAATTATATGTCATGAAAAACTAGTGGTAATGAGTGTTAGAGAAATTTAGTTGGGTACTACTGTCAGCAAATTGAAAATTAACTCATCAGTTAACTTTCTATATGGTTACAGAATATAGTTTTTCTGGTATAAAGTTATAAATTGTCTGTCTGCCTCCTTTAAGGATTAAGTTAGTGCAGCAATGTATTTAGGGTTTTGTAGAGTGAAGCAAATAAATATAGCATCCAACTTCACTGTATTCAATTTAATACATTTCTGTTCAAGTAGACTTTCTGTGGCCTAGCACAGAAGCTGAATTTTTGTATTGATTGATAGATAGATATCTGGTTCCTAATTCCAATTGAAATGGGAGTAGTGCTAAAGAAAGCAGTAGAACTAGAAGGTTCTTAATTCCAAATGTTAGGTGGGAGAAGGTATCATCCTGCTAAAATTCTGAAATATCTTAAAGCATTTTAGTAGGATGATACCTTCTCCCACCTAACATTTGGACACTTCTTTCTCTCATCTTCCTGTAGACTTTTTGCCTATCAGAGTTATTTCTTCCCTCCCCTCCCCCCCCCCCACCCCCCGTTTTCCTACTTAAGGTGAGGTGAGTTTGAGCTTGCTTTCCCTCCCACTAGGTAGCAGCACGTCTGGGTGTTTCTGGATGGTTATGTAGGTGTGCTGGTGTCTAAAATGAATCTGAGGAGTAACTTGAGGTGGGGTGCATGTCATCGTCTTGAAAGCATTGTCAAGATATAATGTACTCTGCGACACAACAGAATTAACTTTTGTGAAAACTTTAATTTAGTCTATAAACATGAAATACTATTCATTCTCATTCTACTATCCCCACACAAAATCTGTGGCTCAGTCTTGAAAATATTCATT
The DNA here is from genome assembly GCF_002925995.2 of Terrapene triunguis. Classification (NCBI taxonomy): domain Eukaryota; kingdom Metazoa; phylum Chordata; order Testudines; family Emydidae; genus Terrapene; species Terrapene triunguis. Next base: position 26,476,210 of record NW_020664393.1, read on the forward strand.
AACATAAAATTCATTGGTTATTTTTGAGGATGGGATTTTTTTGCTGTGCTCTCCAGGTGGAGTGGCTCCACTTCCGAAGCCTGGGCTTTCATTATGTTGTCCAAGCAGTCTGGTTCAGACCCTTCTTTTCTTTTCTGTGTGCAAGGGAGCTTGTAGCCAGCTTCCTCATCTTATCTTTCAGGTTTTCCAGGCCTTGACTGCTGCACTGTTCTCCAGGCAGTTCATTTTGCCAGTTTACATTTATGGCTCCCCTGTTTCCTGGCTACAAGATGTATTACAGCTCTCACTCTTGACCCTCTGCTATGGGAGCATACACTAATCCAATTAACTCCGCCTTACTAGGAAAACTGAAGAGCAAGAAGCAGCTACAAGCATATCCCAGTATACTAGAGAGACCAGGGCTGCCAACTTTAATGATTTCATGAAGTTTTTCTTAAAGCCAGAGCTTCTGGAGTCAAGTGTTTAGATGAGAATCTCAGTGTTTTCTTTTAAGAAACAAGGTTTCTAGCCCTTGTTGTGGAGAAAAGCTCAGAAATCTGACCGGAGCATACATTAATGGCTCAAAAACCAGAAGGCAAATAAAAAACTTGGAGAGAGTGAGTGTGTGGGTGGATCGGTAGGTTGAGAGTTAAATCTTCTGAATTTTAAGACAATCATATGACTTTGGGGGGCTTACCCCATGATTTTTGAACACATTGGATTGCCAATAGTGAGAGACAAAATAAAATGTGGGGTAGTTGGCTGCAGCAGAATTGCAGATTACATGGCAAGAATGCTTAATTCTGTGGTATCTTGGCATGTCAAATCTAACCACCACAGGATCAGTCCACAAGATCCTGATTGAGATGAATTAAGCAGTTCACACCTCTGAGCTATTGTTTCTGGCTGTCTGCAGACTCAAGCAAACTTCTCTACATCAGTTTACAGTTGTACATGGTTTCCAGTGTGATTTCCTTGGTTACAAAGACTAGAAACATTTTTTCCCCCCTATCAAACGTGAGATTATGGAGCTCCGTTTTGAGGCAAATTCCGCAGTGACAGAATTGTGGAATATATGGGGCTCTGATTATTACATATATATTAATGGGTGCTAGTAAAGGACGAGGGGATGGAGATGTGGGAATGCTGAGGTAGAGGAACAGGGAGATAGAATGGGCAAGTCTATTGAATGTAGAATAAAGGGTCAGTGGAGTGGGGACGTTGAGACTGCTTAGGATACGGGATCTTTGACTGTTTCTCATCCATTCATATCTACAGTACATATCTGTTTAGTTAGATTTTTTTTGTGAGATGTCATGAGCCTGGGGGACAAGTATTGAAGGGAATAGGTGTTTGTTTTAGTTGGTTTAACTGTTTTTTGGGTAGTATAAAGTAGTTATTAGCTAGTTGGCATGTCTTTTGGGGAGGAGGTATAAAGTATGTCTTATAGGATTAGAAATTATGTTGTGTTCATGTCTATAATACTGAAGTAGTGGGTCTCTGGGAAGAATAGGTGGGAAATAGTTGGTAGACACATTATTGGGAAAGTATCAGTGGATAGCCCCAGAGGAGGAAAATCATAATCTCCTCTCCCATTTAATAGTTGAGATCCTCCATTTTAATTCTTTACATTGGAGATGGAATTGCAAGAATCAAGGGTTTTCTCTGGCCTCTTGCTTTTCTAGAAGATTCCTCTGCAATACCTAAGCAGCGTGATCTCAGCAGCACTCCAGCACAGTAGAAGGTTTCCAGTAATAGTTTGAAATAGAAGATATTCATTTACAACATGTTGTGCTGCTATGGGGGTGTGATGATCTTCGCTTGTGGGGAGTGTCACCTAGTGGTCAGGGCTTAGGTAGTTCAACTTGTAGAGGGGCTTTTGGTAGGGGAGCCTGGGCCCTCCCACACCCTAGGCTCTGGCCCAGGGTCCTCTGAGGTTAACGAAAGGGTCCAACACCCAAGAGTGCCTCCAGGCTGCCCTCCCTGAACCACTTCCTAACATCCCTCTGTTGTCCACAGTTTGCAGACTGAACAGGAAGGCATGAATGGGGTCAGCTCACCGCATGGCACCTCTTCGTGGTCAGGCATGGTGTGTTAACTCTTTCCTTGGAGCTGCGGCTGCCTCCCCTGGTGCCTTGGCCCTCCAGTCAGTTTAGTTCCAGGTCTCTCCCCTTCAGGGATAGCTCATAAACAGAACAAGGAGAATTAGCACAAATAAACTGAGTACATATGAGAGAGAGGGAGGAATGCTTCCCTCTCATGGTGTACCTGAAGCAAGTCCTCCCTTCTCTCAGGGAGGGATCTTTGGATAGTTGTCGTCAGGGAGGGATCATGCTTTCCCTCAGCACTTTTCTCAGGAGCTGCAAGTTCCAGTCCTGCTCCTGTCCCTGGTCTACCCGCAAGTGAGCTGTCCTGCTCCCTTTTAACTCCTCCTCCAGCCTGTGCATCTCTTGCATGTGTGGCAGGGTAAGGCTGGCTGAGTCCACAGCAGCTCCTTAACCCCTTGTTGCCCAGTGTGGGGTTTGTATATCCCATCACAGGGGGGAAACACGCTATTTTGCAGAACTAAAGGCAGGATCCTGCTACTTGGAAATCTATTTCTGCTGGAGGAAAGAGGGAGAGATTAATTAAATCTTCCAAACTTCTTTTCCCCCCTCCATCCCAAATCTGCATGGAGGGAAGAAGGCACGGAAAATTCCTTTGCAAGACAAATGTTGTATCAAAAGTTCTATGAGTATATAGGGCCTTATGGGTGGACATGAGGTTGATGGATAGGGATTTTCTGGGTATGTAACAATGTAATCCATAATTATTTGACAAATATCACATTTAAAACTGGTGTATGCCTTGATTCTCTCATAGGGTATGTCTACATTGGAGCTGGTGGTGTGATTTTGGACAGATGTACCCATTCTTGCTTTGATCGAGCTAGCATGCTAAGAATAGCCATGTAGTTGCAGCTCCATGGTTGGTAGGATGGACTAGTTGCCTTCACTACAATCCTGTCTTCAATCCTAGATATGTATTCGGGGCAACTAATCCATCCCACTGCCTGTTGAGCCACAGCTATGCTGCTGTTTTTACACGCTATCTCAATCAAAGCTAGTACAGTTATATCAATCTGAGCTGGAAATTACACTTCCAGCTTCAGTGTAGACATACATATTATTGCAGTCTTACTGGTCTACTGTTCTAAGTGAGACAAGGTGGTGAGATAATGTCTTTTGTTGGACCAACTTCTGTTGGTGAGAGAGACAAGCTTTCAAGCCTGTTCTAAATAACAGTCTACATAGAACTGTGCAACTTGTCTGATTTAATTTTTTTTGTCAATTTTTAAATAACTTCTCAGTCCCAGTTTCTCATGTATTTTAGATATCTGCAGTTAGTAAGCCTCCACCCTAGATATGTGTCAAGTTCAAAATGTCATCTGACATTAAGGTCCTTCCCTCTGATTTATCATTATACTTGTGTGATTTTATTTTTGTTTATATTGTTACTCGCATATTATGTTAACTGTCTTAGTTATCTTTGGTGCCTTTTTTCCTGCTGTTTGCATTTAATATTGGGCCCTCACTTATGTTCCACTCTGTTGTTCTCTTCCTCCAAACATCCGTACTGCTAATTCTTTAGTACTCAAAAGTCTTATATTTTTTTCTCTTTTTTATGTACACCTCTACCCTGATATAACGCTGTCCTTGGGAGCCAAAAAATCTTACTGCGTTATAGGTGAAACCGCGTTATATCGAACTTGCTTTGATCCGCCGGAGCGCTGCTTTACCGCATTATTTCCAAATTCGTGTTATATCGGGTCGCATTGTATCGGGGTAGAGGTGTATTTACTGTTATGTCTTATGGTCTTTTGCTATTATTATGTCCCATACCTCAACACTTAGAACAAATCTGTAAAAATCTGTTGACATTATTACAGTGGGCTATGTTTACCCTCTAACTATCAAGGGAGTAGATACTTGGCTGGCATAAATTGGATTGCTGAGATTCTGGACCCCAAGTAGTTTTTAAAAGCCTTAGTACATAATATAAATTGATAGGGGTAGAGAGACAGTTGGGAACCCAGAAATGTCTTATTGCAGTTTTTTTCAACATAAGAACTTAAAGTTCTAAAAATAATGGCCTGGAATTCTAATGGCTTCAGTGAATTTTGGTTGAGGCCAATGGGTCTTCTAAGCTGAAAAGTTTTTCCACCTTTTAAACTGTTGACTGAAATTGTACTAAGTATTTCCATGAGACTGGGAACTTCAATTGTACTTATTATTTGTAATGAGGCCCTCAGATCCATGACATTAGACATATTTGTTTTAGGCAGCCAAATGTCTCTGCTCTAGCTGAAGCTGACCAGAACTATCATTTGGTTATAGATGAGGTGTGGCTCCACCTCTGAAAAGCCTGTTAGTTTTGCATCTGCCCCTATAGCTCCAAGAGGGAGGCAGATCAGCTCCACCTTGCTACAGAGCAAATATATACAATTTCTTTTCAATTGGCTTCAGATTTCCAGGTTTCTGCACTCTGCCTTTATTGGCATGGAGATTCCTTTTCTCCTCATAATTACTGGGACTCTCCCTCTACCTCCCTGCTCAACCACACAGAGTGCAGCGTGGAGGAGACTAAGAAGGGGAAAGCCAAATGCAGTCTCCTGTACCTCCCAACTGATTGAGTGCCTAGTCTGGAGATCTGTTCTGGTTCTAGGGAGATTCAGGTCTCTCCCAAATGTTCAGATTGGGGCAGAGTTTCCTGCAGCCTCTCTCCCCCAAGCAGGAGAGTTCCCAGGAAGCAGCAAAATCGTCTTGCTCTGGCACAGACATCCATTCCCTTCCCCTCCCTCCTAAAAAAAGGGAGGTTGAAGTGCAACATTAAAGGACCAGAGAAGTTTCTTGCCTAGCTGCCAAAGCCTGCCCATCCCCATCCCCCTCATGCTAACCCCACTCATCCTGCTGGTACAGTTGGACAGCACTGACATGGAAACAGAACTCAGTCTGGAACATACATACAGGTAGCAGCTTGGCCCAACTTTTAAGAAAATCAAACTGACTCGCAAAGAGTTCTCAAACTGTCCAAAATAGAGAGACGGTCCTTGTTGGAGATTCAGTACTCAGAAGAAGCAGAAGAAGGTTCTGCACAAGACAGTTGGACAAGAGGATGGCATGCTGCCTTCCTGTTTCCAGGGCACGAGATGTCACTCTAAGATTGGATGGGCTTTTGAAGATGATGGGCAAGGATCCAGTGGTGATGGTTCATATTGGCACAAATGACATTGTGTCACGGGATATCTCGCAGGTAATAGATGAGTTTAGAGAACTCAGAAGTTTGCCGAAGAAGAAAAATGTCTAAGCCATCTTCTCTGTGATCCTTGCTGTCCCTCAAGCAAAGGAAGGCAGAAGATTCTGGAAGAGAATCACTGGCTAGGTAAGTGATGTAGGATGGAGGGCTTTGGTTTTATAGAACATGGGTCCATCTTCTATGGGAGAGGAGCTGTATAGTTTGGATGGCCTCCACCTCAGTAGAAGGGGGATCGATCTCCTGGGGGACAGACTGGCTAGAGTAGTCCGAAAGTGGGGAAACTAATAGCAAAAGGGAGGGTAAAAAGAGGGATGATATGAGCACTCAGTATAAAATGGAGATGTTAGGAAGAAAATTAATCAAGGAACCAAAGGACATGAAGGAAAGCAATTCTTTAATTGCCTGTGCATCAATTCTAGGAGCCTGAGTAAACATGAGGAACTAGAACTGTTAATTTATAAGCCTAAATTCGGTCTAGCTTGTATTACTGTAACCTGGTGGGATGACTCGCACAATTGGAATGTTAAATGGTTATAACCTATTTTGGAAGGACTATGTTAGCAAAAGGAAACGGGGAGTGGCACTGTCAAAAATTGCATTACCTGTTTTCGAGTCCCTAATAACTTGGAAGAAAATGATCTTGAATGCATATGGATCAATGTCCTAACAGATAAAGGACAGATGGGGTACTAGCTGTTGTCTGCTACAGACCACAAAATCACACTAAGGCACAGTAGGACTGCCTCCTTGTGCGCCTACCTACAACTTGTAGGGAAAAAATACTGCATGATCATCGGGGGACTTCAATTTGAGTGACATATGCTGGAGGTCTCATGCTGCCAGTACTGAAACATCCTTGGAATTTAATAGATGACAGTTTCCTAACTCAATAATTTTCAGCCAACACGGGGAACCTCTATATTAGACCTTGTCCTAACAGATAAAGAGGAACTGATCTCAGAACTAAAGGTTAATGGTAGCTTTAATATGTAAGCAGAATAAAATCTAGACCAGTAATATATATACTTGGTGCTTTAATGGGGCCAATTTCACAAAGCTGAAAACAATTATTATCCAAATCAGGTGTGAGAAAGATTAAATCAGAAAAATGTGAATGATTATTGGGAATCATTTAAGAACATCTTACTAAATGCCCCAAAAGTCACAATCCTACAATCGAGGAAGAAGGTTGTATGGGTTAAAAAAATACCTGGTTTAGAGGGGAAGTGAAGGCAGCTGTAAAAACAAAAATAAAAATATAACAATGTGGAATTTGTTGTTAATGAATATGAATCAGTAGTTAGGAATTGTAGAAAACTGATAAGAGAAGCCAAGAGAGAAGGCGAAATCTTGGCCACCAGAGCTAAGGACAGCAAGGACAAGCTTTTTAAATATCTTAGGAACAAAAAGAATCCTAACAATGGTATTGATCCATTACTATATGGAAATGGTCGAATTATCAATGATGAAGAAAAGGTAGAAGGGTTGATATATTTCTGATCTGTATTTGGGGGAAAAACAGATATACTCTTATCATGTGGCAATAACACTCCTTCCATCCCACTGTATCTCTGGAGTATTTTAAACAGCAGCTACTAAAGTCAGACATTTTAAAATCATTAGGGCGAGAACTTGCATCCAAGAGTGTTGCAAGAGTTGGCTGAAAAGCTTGCTGGACCATTCATGTTAGTTGTCAATACCATTTGGAGCACTAGGGGTGTTCCAGAAGACTGGAAAAAAGCTAATGTTATGCCAATTTTTAAAAAGGTAAATGGGATGATCCAGGTAATTCTAGGTCTGTCAGTATGTTGTGGATCCCAGGCAAGTTAATAGGGCAGCTGCTATGTGATTCGATTAATAAAGAATGAAAGGAGAGTAGTGTAATTAATGCAAATCAGCATGGGTTTATGGAAAACATATCCTGTGAGATTAACTTGATATCTTTTTTTGATGAGATTACAAGTTTGGTTGATAAAGGTAATAGTGTTGACATAATATACTTAGACTTCTGTCAGGTGTTTGACTTAGTACCATGCAACATTTTGATTAAAAAAAAAAAAAAAAAAACCTGGAACAATATAAAATTAACATGGCACACATTAAATGGATTTGAAAACTGGCTGATTGATTTTAAAATGTAACTATATATAGGGAATCGTCATTAAGTAGGGAATCGTCATTAAGCAGGTCTGTTTCCAGGAGGCTGTTGCAGGGATTAGTTCTTGGCCCTTTGCTATTTTATCAGTGACTTGGAAGAAAACATAAAATCATCACTGACAAAGTTAGCAGATTACACAAAAACTGGGGGAATGATAAATAATGAAGAGGACAGATCACTGATTCAGGGTGATCTGGATCTCTTGGTAAAGTGGGCACTAACAAACAATATATGTTTTAATACGACTAAATCTAAATATACATTTAGGAACAAAGAATGTAGAACATCCTTACTGGATCGGGACTCTATCCTGGGGAGCAGCGACTTTCTGAAAAAGATTTGGGAGTCATGGTGAATAATCAGCTGAACACGAGCTCCCAGTGTGATACTGTGGTCAGAAGTTTATGCAATCCTGGGATGCATAAACAGGGCACAGATTTACCCCATCTCACTTGTCAAAGGATCCACAAAAGAGACTAAATGTGAAGACAGCCATCCTTCATTTTCCATGAATGGGAGTAACTGAACCTGTCCCTTTTTCCAGAAAAGAGTTGAGGCCTTTACTACATCTTGTTGTTAGTCAAAGCAGGCTACAAGTCAGTTCTTTATTTGTAATAACTCAACAGATTAATGAAGAAATTAAAACTGAAGGTGGAGACTTTTAATATCCACATTAGCTTCCATGAGCATGGCGCACCTGATGACATCAGTAGAGCTGAAGGATGCCCAGCTCCCTATCCCAATTCAGCAGTGTCACAGATGCTTTGCTCTAGGAGACAACACTACTAGCACAGGTCCTTGTCTTTTTTGGTTTACCAACAGCCCTGGAAGTGTTTATGAAAATGTTGATAGTGTTAATAACAGCTCTCAGACAGGAGAGTTTCTATGTCTGTCCCTTCCTTGATAACCACCTTATTCAAGCCCCATCCAGAGGCAGGGCCATTGATGAATGATGCTGGAGAGCTACAGCTTTGATAAATTGTGTGTAGTTAGTTAGTATCTCAGCAGTTTCCACACCTCAGAATAGAGATAAATACGGCTCTCTAAAAAGTTTTCATTTAGTAGGAAAGATGGAAGAAGCTGAGGAATCTTATCAAAATGGTCAACCCATGTTCACATGCTTCTGTGATCAATACATTCCTGTATGGATATTCCATAGGCTCCTGTATAGATGCTCCTGAGTGAGCTTGTGCTCTTATGAAGTCACTACAGACTTTATTCCTATTCCTCCCTCAGTCTCTTAATTCAGTGCTCCTGAGGGAGTTCTGCACCATTGTGTGCATGCAGAATTCATGTCCCCACAGATTTCTTTGCTTCCCCTCACAAAAATTACTTTCTGAAGGAGAAGCAAAGGGAAGCCGCAAGAGCAGTCATGCGCCCCTCCTCAGCAATGTGGGCACATCATTTTGGACACCTGGAGCAGCTGGCAGAGAGGGAAATCATTGGGGGGAATGTAGGGCTGGGGATGCCTCAGTCAGTGGCTCCTACTCTGTGCTGGGCTCAGCTGCTAGTTCCAGCTAGGCTGGGGTGGACAGGACTTGCTCTTCCTGTGAAAGGAGTGGCCTGAGCCAGGTCAGACCCACCTCAGAAACCTCCCCTGGCTGCAGGAAGCTTCCACTCCCATCTCTCCTCAGCCATAGCGGGGAGGGGTCACTGTATGGGGAGCTGCTCAGATGTCTACCCAATCTCTGTGCATCCAGACCCCCATATACCCAGACCTTCTCAGCACCCAGACCCCCCCACTGACCCCCCCCCCCCCCCCCCCCCCCCCCCCCCCCCGTGAGCCCGTCACACTCCAGCCCCCACCCTGATGAGCCCCCTGCACCCAGATCCCCAACCAGTTGCACCTAAACCCCCACCCCACCAGCCCCCTCTGATAAGCCCTCCACACCCAGACCCCCCTGCTGAGTCCCATCCCCCCTCACCCAGATTCCCCTGCTGCGCCCAACCACCTTCACCTGGACCACTCTGCAAAGTCCTTTTGCCCTTGTACTGGAACCTCACAAAATGAGCCGTGGCGCATCCAGATCTCTCCCAGACCCCCCCACTGAGCCACCCATACCCAGATTGTCTCACACAGAACCCGCTTACCCCACACTTGGATCCTGTTGGGTTGAGCCTGCCTTCCCACACCTAGTGGACCTAGCACAGAGGGGCAGGGCCCCATGGCATTTCTGCGGCAGGCCCAGCCTTGCGCTATGTTAGGGTTGGGTGTAGCCTCACGACCAAGTCGAAGTCCTGGAAGGAGGGAGGGCTGCAGGGTGATCTCCCTCTTCCGTGCAGCCAGTGGACTGTGCTCCCCACTGCCATGCTGGAGCCTCCACATTTATTTATTGACAAATAAAACTTGCAGAATTGTTTGCAGAATTTTATAATATTGTGTGCAGAATTTTTAATTTTTGGCACAGAATTCCCTCAGGAGTAATTCACCAGTGAAGGTATCTCTATCGAGGAGACTATTGTATTATCCAGATACTGGTTTAAGCCAAGCAAATTAGTTGAGTTATTGCCACAGATGAACCAGTCAGGGAAGTTATTGCCACAGATGCCAGCCTGGAGGGATGGGGTGTATAGACACAGTCAAGGATTGTCTGGAGACTATGGTCCAAACAACAGCAAAGACAGTAAAAACTGGTTACAAGTCAGGACAATTCAATATGGTATCAAGGCTCAGCTCCCATATCTAGACTCCCCTTATGTGCTGGTCATAACAGGCAACACCTCAGCCATGTCACATATCAACAGACAAGATGGAATAAGATGCACAGCACAGTTCAATAAAGAGAAACTCACTTTCTGATGCCTTGGGTGGAGGAGAATTCACTGTCAGCCTGCTTCCTTCACATATAAAGGAAAATATTACAGGCGACTGGCTCGGCAGCCAAAAGATAGATTATTCAGAATGGAAACTACTTGTAGATTTATTCATTTTTCCTGTTGATCTGTGTTTTCTCCACCTGAATCACAATGTTCACATGTTCTTCTCTCATTGGCAGGATCACAAAACCAAGGCAACAAGATGTCTTAACACAAAATCGGTCAATAGGACTCTTAAACCCCTTCTATCCTTTTCATCTTCCCACTAGAACACTATAAAAGATCAGACAAAAAACGGCATTGGTGATTTTGGTGGTCCCATTTTGGAGAACTAAATCTCTGCACAGTGCTCCTCCATGGGATCTTATCCTGGTTCTTCATGACCTTAATGGCCCTCTGTTTGAATCATTTGTGAAGTTATCTCAGTACTTCTTAACAACTGAAATGGCTTTTTTGATAGCAGTCACCTCTGCTCACAGGGGATCTTTCTCCTGGAAACCTTAATGCTACACTTTCTGTAAAGATAAAGTGGTACTCAGAACCAACCTTGGCTTCATACCAAAGATTAACTCATAGTTGCATAGAGCACAGGAAATTGTCATTCCATCCATCTGTCCAGCTCCCTCTCACCCCAAAAAGAAATTCTGGCATATTTTGGATGTCTGCGCAACTCTCAAAATAAATATTAATTTTACAGTCCAGAAATACGCTGTTTTTGCTCTGTGATTCAGTATCAAAGGGAAAAGAAGATCTTAATCTTCCAATTCCAGCTGGCTAAGGTATTGTATCTTGGAGGCCTGCAAGTCAAAGTATAACTTCCTCTTCCAAGATCAAGAGTGTGTGTATGCTTGCGCACATGCTTGTTCTTTTGCAGGTCTGTGGTAACTCAGTGGACAGAAAGATTCATGTTATATGAGAGAATCTGTAAAGCTAGCCATCTGTGCATACCTTCTCCAAGTTCTCCAAGCTGGGCATTTAATCATCAGTCGATACCACCTTTAGTAAATGGGTGCTCCATGCTGTAGTGGTAGTTTCCCAATAAGAGTTAAGAAGGGGTTATCCTATTTTGCATATATATTTTTCCCACTCTGAGTAGATGCTGTTATGAAAATCCCAGTGTCATGCATCTGTGGCCCTCATTACGAACAAGAATAGGAAAATGCAAATATGTTTTACTTTTGTAATAATGAGGTTCATAGTTCTAGCCCACCTTGAACGGGCTGTTTCTTTGTGAAAGATATGGGCTTATTAGTTGTTACTTAAAATCTATTTTTTCATTGCAGTCTTTGCTTAGTATGGGGACTGGTAGTATTGATATATAGCAATATATAGTGGTTAGAGATTTTCTTGGCTGAGGAAGTGTTGCAGCTGGCATGCTTCTGGGAGGTGAAGCCACTGATTGACTGGTCTAGTTTGCCTCTAAGGCTGCACAGAGCAGAAACCTAGTGTCAGGGATCTATGGACCTCATTACTCTTAGAAATGAAATTTTCAGTAAGGTATGGATACATTTTCCTATTTTCTTACGTGAAAAGAAAGCCTACCTAATTGTAATGTAAGTATTAAGAGTTTAGTATAAATCAACTACAACAAGGACACTTGTATGTGTAAATGCTGCTCTCCACTGAGCTCTCAGATTGCAGATGGTATATTATGCAAAACCTACTGTTTTGAGGCTGCCACAGTATATATGTAAAATCAGAGAATAATGATTAAAAGAGCAGACATTTGGATTTTCTTGATTTTTATTTTTTTATTTTTATGCCACAGGATTAAAGCATTAAAGCTCTAGTTGACATTTCTACTACTCATATCAGATACTGAAATGTCCAAAAGGGAACAAATATATGGAAGAAAAATATATGGAAGTTACATAGGATATCATGATGCTTTTTGAAATTTTGGGGCAATGTGATGCTAATGCTACCTACAAAAAACATAGATTTTCTGCAAAGTCTCGTCTATTTTTAATACCTGTTCCTTTATTCAACATATCTTTTTATTAAACAACTTCTAGCTTTCTTTTTTTGTGTGCAGTGTAAGCAGGTTTTTGCTCTGTGAAGACAGTGGAACAGCTGAGGTCACATGTATTCATTGGTTTAAAACACAGCGCTATGGATGTCCACCTCTTTTTCTTGAAAGTGACTTTGGGCGTGGTTTTGTGTAAGAATATAGTGCAACTCATTAAGTTTGCTAGAAATCTGTGATGCATGCATACTGTAGTCCATCTAGAGGTTCTGTAATTTCCACAAGATCAGATCATGAAGTATAGTGACATAAAATTGTTTATAGATGGCTAACCATCTGTTACTTCATGTTTAATTTTGTTCTTCTGTACTTATTTTTGAGATACAGACTTGCTTCTGATTATGATAGTATCCTTAAGAAAATGATTTTTTTATTTAATTATTTTCTTATTTTTAGTCAGAGGCCAACAAAGTTTATGGAACGTCCTCGCCCTGGAGTTCAAATGATCTGTTCTTCTTTTAGTGCTGGTAAAGATTTTCTTTTCTACCTCTTTAATATAAGGATTTGTAATAAGGCATTTAAGGAGCTTAGTAAAATATAGTACTATTACTACAGTGTGTGTACTTAGTTGGATGGGATCTACTGAAGAAACATGCTATATAAGAGCTTAGAATTATTGATAATAATGGATTTTCATATTGTGTGCATAGACAATTCATGTTTGCTATATAGGACTCCTTGGGTATCATTAGGTATAAAATCTAGTTAATGTGTTTTTGAGATTTAGTTTCCTCCAAGAGGAATGTGTACTGTGCATAAGGGAGAGCATCAAAGGGTTTGTTAACACATCATGTACAGAAGTTTTTATAAGGGACTTGGACAAGTAGAGTTAAAAACTGGACCTAAGCTTCTAAGTAAGTTAAGCATTTTTGAAAATTCTGCTTCCAATGACCAGAGAGAATTCAAATCTTCTGTTGAGTTTGGAAACCAACTCCCTTTGTCCATGTCCTCTTAAAATAAATAAATAAATAAAAAATCCTACATTTGTTTTGCTTATGAAAAGTTACTTTAAAAATACAATTGCTTAATATTGTTTTAAGAAAAATTAGGAATCATTTGTGTACATGTAAAATTTTATAACATGCTTGGTGTCTCAGATTTTTCATGTAATTTTGAACATTAAATAAACAGACAATGAAAAATGAGTCAACATAGCTATAAACTTTTTATGTTAATAAAAATAAACTTTAATACCTTTAAGGTCATTGACAGCTTTCAAATAATGTTACATTACCTTTTTCCTCATGACTATTGGTTATTTGTGCTTATCTTTCCTAGGTGGAATGTTTCTAGCCACTGGAAGTACAGATCACATCATTAGGGTTTATTTCTTTGGATCAGGTCAGCCAGAGAAGATATCAGAGTTGGAGTTTCATACTGTAAATACTATTTTAAAATTACATAAGTATTTGATTAAAATGTGTCGATAGATTGAATTCATTGGTAATTTCTGTATTCTTTGTGTAGGACAAAGTTGACAGCATTCAGTTTTCTAACACTAGTAACAGGTAAGCAAGCGAATATTTGTATGTTTTTATTTCAGGACCATTTTTGCAGCCTCACGAAAATAATTTCCAAATGTCAGTTGTTTTCTCGAGCTTGTTAGAGAATTCTGTGTCAACTTATATTTAAAGGTAATCTGCAATATTTAGTAATTTTTATGGGTCATCATTAGATTTATTTAAAATAATTATATGGCTTCCTCTTTATCATCACTTTTGTTACAAGTGCCTAATGCTTAGTTACTTAATGACCAAATTTTTTGTGGGTTATGAAGAGATGAAAGGTGCATTGGTACACTTTGGAAATATTTGTAGTATACTTTATCAATTGTCCTAAAAGGCTAATTAAATAGCATTTTTAGTAAGTGGCAACTTGATTCATAGCAAAAATAATCAGGTAGGGTAAGGAATAACGTTCTGGCCAGTGTTTGTCTGATTAGCCTGAAATTCATGAGGAGTAGATATTTATTTATTTATAAATATCACAATAATTTGTAAAGCTCTTCTGGATGGTTGACATGAAAGATGATAAGGAAAGAAATTTAAATTCATTAGGAAGGCAACCATTTCCCCCACTGACATTTAGTGTTCTAATATGCAATTTTATCATGATATAAACTGCTCTGAACTGAGCTTGGGAGAGTACCACCAGTTTTTTCCAACTTAAGCCATAAGGGAGAAAAAAGTTCAATTTAGATATCATAGCAACTATGACAAAATACACAGTTCCAGATTACCTCAGGGATAGGTTTTGCTTATTTAAATAAAATTTACCTTTAATTTCTGCTTTCCTGGCATCTTAGCCTTTTGCACCACTTAGCTTTTGCACTGGAACTGTATGAAGAGAAGGGGCTTTGGCTTAGCATCTGTATAGAGTTACCCTGATGTCTCCACTGTGGTCACACATTCAACAGAGCAAAGAGTGGTAACTGGGCAGAACATGGGAGGGGGCCACGTGATCCTCATACGACTATGTGTGTGGGGAGTTATTCCAGCCCATAGGCTGTAGTGCTGGGGCTGGAAAGTGAATTTCACCATGTCTCTCTCTGTGTATTTGAAGTACATTTCACCCAAAATCAGTAGTGCAGTGTTTTGGAAATAACCGGTATATTGGTGCACTTATGTAGTACGTTACAGAATAAAAACCTAACGATTAATAGCATTTTCTCTCCATAATCAATTTTCATATAAACTGTCTTACCTCTAATTGATATTGAATGTTAATTTTTCTTTTGTAGGTTTGTGAGTGGAAGCCGTGATGGGACAGCACGCATATGGCAATTTAAGCGAAGGGAGTGGAAGAGTATTTTGTTAGATATGGCTACTCGTCCAACAGGGTAAGCAACATCAAATCGTCTGCTTTCAAATGGTCTACATCAAATGGTGCAAATTTGAAGTTTGTTCAACCCTAATGCTAGTTACTGACATAGCACCTAATCACTTAAGAGGAGTTAAATATAAAGCATATTGTTCTGAAGCATAAGAACATAAGAATGGCCATACTGGGTCAGACCAAGGGTCCATCTAGCCCAGCATCCTGTCTTCTGACAGTGGCCGATGCCGGGTGCCCCAGAGTGAACTTAACAGGCAGTGATCAAGTGATCTCTCTCCTGCCACCCATCTCCACCCTCTGACAAACGGAGGCTAGGGACACCATTCCTTACCCATCATGGCTAATAGCCATTAATGGACTTAACCTCCATGAACTTATCTAGTTCTCTTTTAAACCCTGTTATAGTCCTAGCCTTCACAACCTCCTCAGGCAAGGAGTTCCACAGGTTGACTGTGCGCTGTGTGAAGAAGAACTTCCTTTTATTTGTTTTAAACCTGCTGCCCATTAATTTCATTTGGTGGCCCCTAGTTCTTGTATTCCTTATTCACTTTCTCCACACCACTCATGATTTTATATACCTCTATCATATCCCCCCTTAGTCTCCTCTTTTCCAAGCTGAAAAGTCCTAGCCTCTTTAATCTCTCCTCATATGATAGAGGTTCCAAACCCCTAATCATTTTAGTTGCCCTTTTCTGAACCTTTTCTAATGCTAGTATATCTTTTATGAGGTGAGGAACCACATCTGTACGCAGTATTCAAGATGTGGGCGTACCATGGATTTATATAAGGGCAATAAGATATTCTCCGTATTACTCTCTATCCCTTTTTTAATGATTCCTATCATCCTGTTTGCTTTTTTGACTGCCTCTGCACACTGCATGGACGTCTTCAGAGAACTATCCACGATGACTCCAAGATCTCTTTCCTGATTAGTTTTAGCTAAATTAGCCCCCATCGTATTGTATGTATAGTTGGGATTATTTTTTCCAATGTGCATTACTTTACATTTATCAACATTAAATTTCATTTGCCATTTTGTTGCCCAATCACTCAGTTTTGTGAGATCTTTTTGAAGTTCTTCACAGTCTGCTTTGGTCTTAAATATCTTGAGCAGTTTAGGATTTCAACTTTATTTTTTAAATATATTTGACTACATATTCAGCTGCTCAAGCTAGTTCCTCTCAGATGCACCTTAACTCCTGTTTGCACTACTGTTTCATTAAGAGGTCAAAGGAAAACTGCTGCTAAAATCTTCCAGCCACAGAGCTAGCAAAGCATATAGGTGATTTTCTAGGGCATGGCTACACTTGGAGATGTAGAGCGCTTTGAGTTAAACCAGTCTTCGGAGAGTGCAGTAGGGAAAGCACTGCAGTGTGTCCACACTGACAGCTGCAAGCGCACTGGAGTGCCCACATTTGTGGCATTTTCAGCGGCATTGGGAGTGGTGCATTATGGGTAGCTATCCCACAGAGCACCTCTTCCCATTCTGGCACTGTGGATTGTGGGAAGGGGCCGGGGGGTGCGGGGCATTTTGGGTCCTGTCCCAGCGCCCCATGATTCATCGGTTCGCATCCCAGCAATCCCTGTGCTTCCTTCCATTTTGGTGTAATCTTTCAACGTTTTTTTGTACTGCGCGCTCTGTCTTCCCTTTCGGTCTGTGGGAATGGAGCCCGAACTGCTGAGAAATATGCTGACGAGTCTCGCCAGTACGTCACGTTTGGCAGTCGAGTTACTTCTTAAGATCCAAACTGACAGTGAGGACTCCGATGATATCGAATCGAGTAACGCATATGATGTGAGATTGCTCGTGGCATTCACGGACATGCTCACCACCGTGGAATGCCGCTTTTGGGCTCGGGAAACAAGAACTGAGTGGTGGGATCACATCGTCTGCAAGTCTGGGATGACGAGCAGTGGCAGCAGAACTTTCGGATGAGAAAAGCCACTTTCATGGGACTGTGTGAGGAGCTTTCCCCCATCCTGCGGCGCAAGGACACAAGATTGAGAGCTTCCCTGACGGTGGAGAAGCGGGTGGCTATTGCAGTCTGGAAGCTGGCAACTCCAGACAGCTACCGATCGGTCGCTAACTAGTTTGGAGTGGGAAAGTCGACTGTTGGAATCATGTTGATGCAAGTTTGCAGGGCCATTAATCGCATCCTGCTCAGAAGAACCGTGACTCTGGGTAACATGCATGACATTGTTGCTGGCTTTGCACAAATGGGCATCCCTAACTTCAGAGGGGCAATAAATGGGACGCATATTCCAATTCTGGCACCAGCCCACCTAGCCTCCGAGTACGTTAATCAGAAGGGGTATGTCTCTATGGTTCTCCAGGTGATTGTGGATCACCGTGGGTGTTTCATTGACATTAACGCAGGCTGGCCCGGAAAGGTGCATGATGGATGCATCTTTCAGAACACTGGCCTGTTCAGGAAGCTATAAGCTGGGACTTTTTTCCCCAGACCAGAAGATCACCGTAGGGGAAATCGAAATGCCCATTGAGATCCTTGGAGACCCCGCTTACCGTTTAATGCTGAGGCTCATGAAACCCTACATAGGGAGCCTTGACAGCAGCAAGGAGCAGTTCAACAACAGGCTGAGCTGGTGCAGAATGACTATGCAGTGTGCTTTTGGCCGTTTAAAGGGCCGCTGGTGCTCTCTGTATGGGAAGCTGGACCTGGCCGATGACAGCATCCCCGCAATTATATCAGCGTGCTGTACCCTCCATAACATATGTGAAGGGAAGGGTGAAAGATTCACTCAGGCATGGAACTCGGAGGTTCAACACCTGGAGGCTGAGTTTCAACAGCCAGAGAGCAGGGCTATTCGAGGGGCCCAGCGCAGGGCTGCAACGATTAGGGATGCCTTGAGGGAGCAATTTGAGGCTGAAAGCCACCAGTAATGTTTGGTGCCCTGCACGGGAGTGAAATGAAGTGGTTTCAATGTTAATAGGAATCTGTGTTTGCTATGCTGACTTGCAGTGCCTGTTGCTTTCCTGGGCTAAGCTATCTTTTACTCAATGCAATAATAAAGAATATTTTCAAAGCCAAAAAATCCATTTATTGAAAAGAAACACAACTGCTTGGGAGACCGAAAGGGCAAGGGGGTGGGGTGGGGAATGGTACAATCACAGATTTGCGTATGTCCTGTTATCATACTCAGCCTTCCTGTCTAGAGTGCTGTGCAATGAGTGCTGCACTTCGGGATGGCTATAATGCATGGTGATGGGGGTTGAGTGCAGTGGGTAAGGGTCGTAGTTTTCAGGACTGGGTGGTGAAACTATAGGTGTTGGAGGCAGCTGCTGGCGATAAGAACCCGGATGTTGGGGAAAGTGGGTTGGAGGTGACATGGGGGCACAAGGGAAAGAGTTATGGGACAAGGGCTGCAGACGGGTGGGGGGGGGGCGGCGGCGGGCGCCTGGATCGAGTCCACTTGGTGCTCCATGATACTTATCAGCTGATCCGTGCTTTGCTGCCGGAGCTCCGTGCTTTTGTGCCGGCGCTCCTCATTCTGCTGGCGGATCCTCCTTTCACTGTCCCTCTACTCTTGCGCTTTCAGATTCTCGTTAAGGGACTGCTGCATTATTTCATGCAGCATGTCTTCTTTGTTTCTACATGGCCTCTTCCTAATTCTTTGGAGTCTTTCGGCCGGTGATAACACAGACAGCTGAGATCTCAAGGTTGCGTCTGTAAAGGCAAAATGCAACACTTAACAGAGTCAGCATTGTTCACACCAGACAGAGCAATGATTCCCCCGTACTTAAGGGCAAGCACAGTCTACACAATAGCATAATTTGCCCGTCCCAAAGCGAGCAGACATAACCCACGGGAGCCCCAAAATGGTGAGTAAGCACAGGATCAAGGGGGACTGATTGTTTCACGGCCGTACTGTCCTCTGGATTTCTGTGCCTTGGGGAGAGCCAACAGCTGCTGGGGGCCCCTATACTGAACACTGTCTCCACATTTTCCACAGGAGTTCATCCTGGAAGATACCTCGCTGCTGAGGGTGACCTGGGAAGCAAGGGAGGGTCTTCTACTACAATGCGGCTTCCGCCCTGGCCCATATGCAGCTTGCCTGTGTGCAGCAATGGTCCCTCCGTCCCTCATGGCACAGTGGTGCAGACAAGTTAGCCTGACTGGGACAAGGACCACAGTGGCTCTCCCAAGAAACATGCGCAAGCGCATTGCCCAAGTTCTGGATGAGACCTTTGAAGAGATCACCTAGGCCGATTACTGCGATGAGAGAGCACGTCAACGCCCTGTTCCGCATCTAGGCAGGCATACAGCCCTAACCCTTCTCACCCCAAGCGCCTGTACCGAATAACTTCCTTCTCAAAATAAAAGCCTCTTACTGGGCACCTTCTCTGGTATTTGTCCTTCCCCAAGCACCAGCCGCCGCGACTGGCTACCTTCCTCCTGGCTTGAGAACAGCTCCTGCATGCATCTAGGGATGCCGGCGTGTCTTCCTCCTCCTCAGCACCCTCACTCCCGCTTTTCTCCTCCTCCTCCTGCCTTGTTGAACTGGGCTCTGAAGTGTCCATGGTGGTACTCGGAGTGGAGGTGGGGTCGCCCCCAAGTATCGTGTCCAGCCCTTTG
This sequence comes from Terrapene triunguis, assembly GCF_002925995.2. NCBI lineage: Eukaryota > Metazoa > Chordata > Testudines > Emydidae > Terrapene > Terrapene triunguis. Next base: position 26,495,915 of record NW_020664393.1, read on the forward strand.
TAGAAATGGCAGGTCTTGGGGGCAGCACCGGAGTGGCGGTTTGCCTCGCGGGCTTTGTGGTAGGCATTCCGCAGTTCCTTCACTTTAACCCTGCACTGCAGTGCATCCCGGTCATGGCCCCTTTCCATCATGTCCCTTGATATCTGCCCGAAGGTACTGTAATTCTTACGGCTGGAGCGCAGCTGGGACTGGACAGCTTCTTCCCCCCAAACACTGATGAGGTCCAGCACTTCTCCATTGCTTCATACCAGGGATCGCCTGGTACGTGGAGGCATGGTCACCTGGAAAGATTCACTGAGAGCACTCCACGCCTGGCTGAGCAAACAGGAAGGGGATTTTCAAAATTCCCAGAGAATTTAAAGGGCGTGTCTGACAATTGGTCACCTGAGGGCCGGGCAGTAGAGTTCAAACTGTTGACCAGAGTGGCTAGAACAGGCATTGTGGGACACTTCTGGAGGCTGATCAGACCGCATTAACAGACGAGGGCGTCCATACTGGCACTGCGGCGCTCCAGCGTGGGCGCATCAAACGTTATTCCACTCGCTAGGTGGATTACCAGGAGTGCTCTAGCTGCGGAGTCAGAGTGCTCTACGTGCCTTGCCAGTGTGGACGTGTCATGAGTTAGAGCGCACAGGGCTGCTTTAATGCGCTCTAACTCGCAGGTGTAGCCATGCCTTTAGAGACCCATGTTAAAGGACTTAGATATGTTTCTGGAGCAAAGAGGCAAAGGCCAGAGTTGCACTTAAAACTTTTGCCGGAATAGTGAATGTCAGTTTGGGGAGGGTGATTTTTTTTTAAAGACTTTTTTTAAAGACTTGCCCTTGGTGAATCCATGCTTGACTTTTCCTGATCACTTTCCTCTAAGTGTTTCAGGATTGAATCACTTTCCTCTCCCCTAAGTGCTTCAGAATTGAAGACCTCATGTAGAGAAGATTCAGTTGGCTTCCAGTATTTTTACCCCCATGGGTTTAACTGATACAGTGTTTAAAAAAAAAAAAAAAAAAAAAACCAGGAGCCTCCAGAACCTTGTTTATATTAACATGCCTTCTGGTGGAGCAGAATTAGTGAGATATAGCCTGTGATGCAGTCATACGTTAATACAGAAATCAGCTGGACATTGAAAACTGAAATTGTGGGACTGTGAATAAAACTTCTTATCGAAATGCAAGAATTTATAGTCCTCTAGTACTGATTATTTTATTCATTTTCATATTTAATTTAAAAATCTCCATTTGGTAATTTTAAATTAAGCTTCTACAGTTTTATCACATCTGCTACACCAGAGTGCTGTAATGAGTCTTGCCACAAAATGCAGATTGTTTACCAGAGTATATAAGGCTTGTTCACTTCTGATTCTTGTTCTGTATATTATGCTTCTACTTTTATACCAGCTGTCGTAATAAATTTGCAGAATTTTTTTCTTTTCAACACACATTAGTACAGATTAGAATGATTGCTTCTCTTCTTGCTACTTCAGCTTCTTCTTTAGCATCCATACAGGCTTTGAGCTGACATGTTACTAGTATTCAGCACAGCAGCACTATTACTGGGATTAGGTTGAGCACTGTAATTAGTTCCTTTTCAAAATCACTAAAAGAACTGCAGAATTTCTTTCCTTGTTGAAAAGATGATCAGGTACTTCTCTTTGATAAGAGTGTTGGGAGAATTTATTGAAAACATCAAAAGAGATTGTCAGTCAATTTTTTTGAGGGTTTTCACACTTGAACAACTTTCATATTTGACTAAAGGAATATGCCATAGCCCAGAAGTTGGAATGCAAGGGACAGAATAAACCCTCTTAAGAACAATTTTCTAGTGGAATAAATCCACCCTATTGGATTCTGTAATGCTGGGGTTGTGCACCTGCTAGTGACTACTTGGAGCCAGCTTCTGAAGATTTTTTGGTTTTTTGGAGGTAGGAAGACATGCCAAGGGTCGGTTGAGTAAAGCCTGAAGTTCTCTATACTCTCCCTGTGTGGCCAAAATCTTTCCTTACCTACTGGATGTTTTCTTTCACATCCTTTTCCTCATTCTTTCACCTTCCTGTGTAGTCTTCTTTCTTCCTTACAATTTTTTTAATGTTGTTACTAGGACCCACAATGATGAAGGAGGCAGATCTGTTTAGGCATTTATATTGTACTGAACGGCATAGCATCTGAGCATCACATTGCAGGCATTCCTGAGTCATGGTTTGGTTGCTGCCTGCTCTGATCATACTATAGCCTAAACCATTGCCTTTGCTTTCTAGCTGGCCTTACCTTGTCCTTCCTCCCACCAAGTCATTCAGTCAAGTTTCCTTCAATCTGACTCTTCCCCCTTTTCAGTCATACAAAGGGCAAGACTAAACACATATAGCCTTACCCCCCAACCCGCTGTAGCCCCTAAATGTAGTCAATAAGCCCCTTAGAACAGGTAATAAAAGAAATCCTGACTTCTAAAGCAGTGGTTCTCAATTTTTTTGTATTAGCGACCGCATTCGCACAGCGAGTCTGAGTGCTACCCCCCTTATACATTAAAAACACATTTTTTATATTCAATACTATTTTAAATGCTAAATTTATAACCCTATTGTTTAAAATGAATTTACCTTTTCTCACCGCTTTTAAATTAAGAGTAAAACACATTTTTATTAAATTGTTATAAGCAGGAAAGTTATTTTTTTTAAATAGTTACTGTTTAATACTGGGGTGGGGCATGAAGAAACTGTCAATAACACTTGATTTGCTAGTTAGCTTGGAAGGCTGTGAAAAGTGATATTAACAAACATACAAATATCACTTTTCACAG